>NC_056745.1:893797630-894097630 GCF_019279795.1 Protopterus annectens
AACTGTTTGGGAACTGCTATACTGTGGATATTAATGTACTCACTTTTGCACAGTTTTTGCTTTATCTTTTGTTGACATTATCACAGGATGCTCATGAAAACTGGACAATTACAGTACTGAGTATGCCTACCTACATCCTTGCTGGACCTTGAACACACAGGTATTTTGTACATTTGGGTGGGGATTGTCCTGCCATGATACTGTGTGGGGGTTGTAAAGTGCTGCTGTAACATTATTTACTGCTAGAATGTCTGGTTCTGTTATCACAGTCATGTAATGCAATTCCACAACAAATGCTGGTAAAGTTCCACAGAACAGGTTTTGTGTTATGCCATTCCTATCTTTCCTTTACATTCACTCATTCTGATGCATGATATATATATTTCAGCAACAACCTGCTGTATACGTGCCGTGGCTTAGTGGTACTTCATGCAGTCTAGTGTGTCCAAGGTCTGGGGTTCGAGACTGACAGTGGTGTTTTATTTTGCTGCTGAGCAGAACAAGGGCCCTCACATATAGGGTGACTAAGGCACTTTTAAGCAGTTGTAAGCAGATTTGCGCAGGTTTGCGTGACACTTAGCAATGCTTAGCTAAGTGCACACAAGCGCAAACTCACTAACTACTGCTTAAAAGTACTTACTCCCGCTAACACCGCACTCATTTCTTCGAATGAAAAGAAAATGGGGAGATAGGAAAGAGGTGAAAAAGGGGCACAAAGAGGGAAAGACAGTAGGGAAAACAGCTCAGGATGTGCAGGACGGGTGTAGGGAAGGTCCATAGCTGCCCATTTCTTTAACAGCAACAACTGTGCATATACTAGTAATTTGGAGGGAAATTTGAAACCTTCCACCCCTGAGAGAGGGGTGTGGACAACGAAGTATGCTGTACTGCCAATTAAATTTCAGCTTATGTGTCCAGCGGACATGTGTGCAAAATGGGCAGCTATGTATGGGGCGTAATTTTTTTGTGGGAGCAGATTGCCCATTTTTTTTTCAGGTGAGAGTGGAATGTGGGGTAGGGGAAGTAGGTATATTTTGGGAGGTAGGTTGGGGAGGTAAACAGACAAGACAAACAAGATGCATACAGGGGTGGAATATGACACATGGGGTGGGTGAACACCATTGACGGGGAAGGATGTTTGGAAATAGCAAGCCCATGAGCCCACAGATGGGAACAGTGGAACTGAGATCCCCACCAATGGACAGTCACCACTGCACCTTCAAAGCCCGGAGGGTGGCTGTGCTGGGGGCTGCATAGGAGGGGCAGGCTCACCCATGAGTCGCACCACTCTTGCCTCGAGCTGGCGTAGAGGATCAGCGACTGAACGCTCAATCTCCCTATGCACCACAGCCCAGACCATTTGTAGGGTGATAGGTGGCCCTCCTCTGGTCACGCTTGCATGGGAGGACAAGCCCCATCCCCTGCAGCGCTTCCACCTGAAGGTGGCACAGGACCAACAGAGGAGGAGGTCCAGGGCTGGGCACCGGACCTGCTAGTGCCAGGTACCATCGCCAGCTGA
This sequence comes from Protopterus annectens, assembly GCF_019279795.1. NCBI lineage: Eukaryota > Metazoa > Chordata > Ceratodontiformes > Protopteridae > Protopterus > Protopterus annectens. The sequence continues at coordinate 893,799,150 of NC_056745.1, forward strand.
GGTGGGACAGGTGGGTCCGCTGGGACTGGCCTTCCCATACGTTCTATGTTTAGGAGGATTTAATGACAATATGGGTTAGTAATAGCCAACAGCATTCCAATTTAGTTGTAACAGCATACAGTAGTATTCCCATTAACCCAACATATCAGAGTTCCAACAGTTGAACAGCAAGCATAACACATGCATATACAGAACAACAGTGGACATTCCAACATCATGCATGATTGACTGGTGGCAACAGGCCACCAAGATTGTGGTATGTGAACAGGGCATATGCATCAAAGTAAATGCATATATTTATAAACCAATAGGACATGTGTCCCAACAAATGTTATGAGATTAGACATACCCATTGAGGTGTGGAATTGCATTGTTTATGCACATACAGTAGGGTGTAAAAAGATACCTCCATTAACAACTTATATATACTTATAGTTTACACTACATTCCTATTGACTGCAGTTATATATCCCCTACATGTATTATTACACTAGGCAATGTCCGTTAAATTGTGAAATGGGTTTTGCTAGTTCTTGATATACCTGACCTGTATCTGACATATAAACTGTCCTGGATGCAGATGTTACTGCTACATATTTATATATTTAATTTATATTTATATATCTACATATCTGGATGTGTTCAGGTGACATTATCAGGTATATGTTAACAGCCTCCTACATTTCTAGCAGCACACTGACATTTCTGGGGAACACAATAACAAGCTACTCATGTGCCAGATTAACCTGCACATGCCGGCCATGAACCGACAGTTGAGGACTGTATATATGCTTAACAGCTACTGGCACTCCGTTCATCCACTTTATATGGGCCTACCCATGTGTGGGTTGACTGCGCTTAATACAACAGTACTATTTCTATAATGCAAGGGTACAACAACATATCGAAGAAAGTGATACGGACACACTCCAGGAGTTATACCTTTACTAATTACATTACACATTTTTCTAGTGGCTCTCTCATTTATTTGACATATCAGTGCATGCAGAGGTCTTTTATTCAAGACATATTATACCTTTATTAATGGGTTACACCACCTTTTCACGCTGTCTCACTTATTTTATATAACAGTACATGCAGATAAGTTATTCAACACTTATTATACCTTTATTAATGGGTTACAACACTCTTTTTCAGGCTCTCTCACTTCTTTTCTATGACAACACATGCAGAATAATTACTAATCTGCCTGGTGACACAGCCTTAGCAGCCTATCTGCATAGGCTTGCTGATTCGCAGCACTGACACCTGCAGCTGTGAAGTAAATGAAGGGATATTGAGACATACCTATCCATAATATAGACTACAATAGCAATTCTTACACACTTCACTCCATGGCTACATACTCAGTAGTGGGGCATTTTCCATTTCACGGGCCTCCTATATCCACTGGTTCAGTCAGTCCTCCTTGCATCTGTTCAGGTCTGAGTAGTGGTGTCTGACCTGCTCACCAGTCTGAGGGATGCCTGTGGCACTGGTGAGATCATGTGCTAGACAGTTCCAGGCTTCCACTTTATACTCAGTGCCCTGAAACTGGCCCTGCAGGAGTCTTGTATCATGCTGATGGATGAGGAGCCAAACCATTACTTTTGACTCCTCAATGCCCGACCATTGCACTCAAAAATGAGAGCCCTCTCCAACACCAGACATACTGTCTGCAGATGGGAGCGACAACCAGTTATGGCAATTATTCCCACCTATGGAGCTTAAATATGCCTCATTTCCCACACTTATTTGTGATTGGCCAGTTTTGAAAAATCTCAGCTAAATGCAAACCTGCTTAGCAATGGGTAAACTTCCATTGATATATATGAGTGTGTTGTAAATGCATCCATATTTAAAGCTGTCATGGCATAGTGGTTTAGTACTGTGATTATGGTGCACAGCATCCTGGGTTCTAGGCCTGTCATTGCTTTTTATTTTACTACTGGCCAGACCGGCTTGGAGGTGTGGCTGTGTTTAGCTGACTTTGCTCAACTTTGCCCAATGTTGCTTGACGTTGCACTACATTGCTCTACGTTGCCCGGCATTGCCCGAAATTGCCCGATGTTGCGCTAGTTAGCGTGGTGCGCAGCTCCGCACAAACATGTTTTGTTTGCGCTAGTTGGCGCGATGCGCAGCTTTGCGCAAAGCCATTGCACTAGTTAAAGCAGTGCTATGCTATGAGCAATTGTACTTAACTGTGCTTTATACTAGTAAACTTTGCTTAGCAGTGCTTCACATTGCTTAAGATACGTTATTTATGCATTTCTCAGTATGCATGACCATGTCACCTTCTTATATATATATAAAATATCATTCACTACTACATAGGCCATTTCAATGCATTTTACTAAAATTTAAAAGGTAAATGTTAGGAGTTATTTTTATGCACAAATTTCCTACAGAAAATGGGAAGGGGAGTGGTGGGACTCGAACCGAGAATGTCTCCTCTTTGTGCGAAGGCTCTACCACTACACTATTGCTATTTGGCTTAATTTACATATAAGTAGTTTATTATCTTTTTTGATGTCTACACTGCTAACTGTAGCTAAGCAATGGGCAAACCTGCACATACATGCGCAAATACGGGCAGCTATATCAGGAATAATAAAAAAAAAGGAAAGCTTTACATTTTAAACTTGTACAGAGATTTAGAATGTGGGGGACTGAAGTGTCGGGTATGTAGACATTTGAGTGGACTCGCTCATTTCACTTGACATTTGCAGTTTAGGCACTTGCAGGGGCATGGATATTTGGACTGTTCGGCAGTCTGACATGCCCCCTGCACTTGTGCACGCTCCGTCTTAGCCTTAGAGTTGATTCAGTGCGCCCTCATGAATATGCATGACATGCTGACATCATACTCTTAGACTGCAGTTTCTGAGTAAGACTTAGTTAGTCTTACATGGAGGATTAGTGAATCTCGGCCATATGTCTTTTTAGGGTTTGTAACTGCATATGATAGTGATTGAAAAATGAGTGAATGTGGTAATGGTTTTACATTAGGTATACTTTAGTGTACAATGAATTCCCATAGTTTATCTTGGCCGGGACTTTGATTCCTCAGGTTTGTGGTGCAGCTCACACTGTCTTCTTGTTGTATTGAGCTTCACTAGATTCAAAATCTGATGTAGTCCCTTACCTTTAAAAAGTTTCCTGCTGAAAATTTAATGGGAGACAGCTTTGGACACAGGCAGCCTCGTGATTAGCAATCACAAACCATTTTAATATTTTCATCACTGGGCAGAAATGCTGAGAAGGAGTAAAGAGGCTACGTGAACTTTAACCCCTGACTTCATGCATTTGCAACGTAAACTTGCAAAGTCAACTGGTACCAGGAAGCAATATCATCGCAAATGCGGAAATATGAAGAAAACAGACTTTTATCCTCCAGCAAGTGAGTTAAACCTAATATAAAAGCTTATTTACTATACATCTTTTGTGCTATTTCAACAACAAACTATGTAGCGTTTCACTATCCGAGATGCCTTTTGAAGACTTAAAGTAACACGGTGCTAACTTAGGGAATGCTTTAATCAAACAGATTTTGAAAATGCTGAACTGGTACAAAGTTATAGTTGGAGGTTCAATACACTTTAAAATTAATGCAGTTGATCTCCAGTTATATTTTAGTAAGCCTGTGCACAGAATCCATTTAGGTTAAGAGTACAGTTACTTAAAATGCTTCTACTTCAATGAAAAGTACATTGACTATATACACCATGCAGAAAGCTGCTTTCTTGACTTTTGTGTGATCTGTCTTAATTAATGAAACAGTTTTAGTGTTTTACAGACATCTTATAATTAATACCCTCATCTCAATTTTATGTGCAGGCAGATATTCTGTATATTTCATATTTTAAGTTACACCCGACCACTTCACTAACATTATTGTTATCACATTAACTTCTATGCATGACTCAAACTGTCTAATGTGAATTGTAATATGACTGTCTATTTGGAGATAATTTTCTTTAGCACATTGATGCTAAAACACATTTGATATAAATACTGAAGTATGAATTGATTAACTACTTACTCCTTCTCTTCCTTTTTTTTTCTTTATGACTAAAAATTTACATAGAAGGGACATAAACAAAATGTATTCCTTTATTCTATAAGAAAAATGTTTAACTAAACTTAATGGTTGGATAACATAGCAGTATACATGCACTTAATATGTTGTGCATACACCCCTCAGAAAAGGTTCTCATTTTATATCTTAATCCTTTTTAAAATGTTTCATGTCATGTGTATGTTTTTGGTTATGCCCTATATGTTTATTCTAGATAAGTTAGATATCCTTATTGAACCCAGAATAATTACATAAACATATAATTTTACTAATAACGTTTGCTGAATAACTCAGGCTTTATAATCAGATTTACATTGGATCAGTTAGTTTGAATTTCCCTTTTTAGGTCTTTTAACTGATCTTACTAAAGCATTAAGAAGTGTTTTAATGATTTACCTCATATGTTTATATGTTCCTGCTGATAGCTTAAGTTAATTGTTCTAGTCCTAAAAGAATTGAACCTATAGAAATCTTTAATGAAACTATTAACATATAAAAAGGAAAACAATACATAATCAGAATAAGACCTTTTATAATAGGCCTTAAAAATTGATGAGTCTAATTTTGATTTTGCAAACTTTAATGTTTACAGATAATAGATGGTAGCTGGATTACTGCTGTTACAGATAGAGTGGTAACTCAAATGGTTGATGCTGCACAAATTTGGAGTTCATAACTCTAGGCTGGGTGCAAATTTAAATCCTAACATTTTGTTATTTATTCAGTGTTACAATATAAATACTGATCTGACATCCATTTCATTCCTTACAATTATATCCTCATTTTTAATAAAATTCAAGGACCCTAAAACCTGCATAAGAACTTCACACGTCAAAGATTTGATTAATTTAACAATTAAACGAGGGAATAGCTTAGAATTACTTATAAAATATGATAAGCTGAGCATATTTCATCTATTGCTACATATATAAAATGGTAACCTTAAAAGAGATCTCACTAAACATTAATGGTTTAAACAACCCATGTAAAAGGGGAAGTTTATTCAGATACCTAAACTTACATACTTCTAACCTAATATTTCTCCAAGAAACCTATCTTTTGAAACAGGACATAACTAAATTAAACACTAACAAGTACACTACCTTAGTCAGCTCAGAGCACACACTGAAAAAAAGAGAGGTAGCTATTTTGTGGAGCAAATCTCTACCTATTCCCAAGATAATTAAGACATACAAGGAAGACAAAGGAATGTTTTGGCTAGTTATAGTACAGATTAATAGGAAGATCTTTACTTTCATCAATGTATATTGGATACTAGGTATAAGTATTAGTACAGTGAAACAACACCTTAATGAAATAGTACTCCTTTGCAAAGGAAACATTTTAGCTGGTGACTTAAATTGTACCCTAGATGAAAATACACTAGTGTTCTAGGGAAAAGGACAATTTGTGCTAAAGCAAAACATTTAAAGGACTTTATAAATTCATATCATTTGAATGACTAACAATCAAGCTGATGTTAAGTCCTTACCATATGCCTTTTTTTCAAATAGACACAAGTCTTATTTCAAGATAGATAGAGTTCTGGTCTTCAATCAACTTGCGAATGATTTATCCAAATCTGTGATCATCTCTTGCCCAAAATCAGACCATAACTCAATAACTTTTGAACTTATTGTAAATGTAATGCATGTCATTCAATTTAAAAGAATTCCTGCATAACTAACTCAATTAAAAGATTTCAAAGAATTCATAAACAAGGAGCTGTCCACTCTCTCCTTTACTATTTACCTTAATAATGGAACCCTGTGCCAATCTAATTAAAAACAACAAAAATATAGAATGATTTAAAATAAATGATGATACATCATCAAAAATATAGCTTTTTGCTGATGATGTTCTAATTACATCTAATGGAAACAACTCTTCTCTAGTGTCATTATTTAACTCTATGGTATACTTCCAAAAATCTCTGGTTTGGTTTGTAATGAAGAAAAAACAAATGTTCTACCTATATACTCAGACAAAAATATTCTAAGTAGAGTATACCATAAGTACAAACCTAAATCAGATCAAATAACTTATCTAGGCATTATTTTAGCAAAAGACATTGTCAATAATTCACCTTAACTATTGCTAAAGTCTGAAAAACATACAAACACTTATAACAAGCTGGAATAATATCTTTTTTCTATGGAGAAAAGACTTACAATAATTAAAATGATAATATTTCCAAAGATACTTTATTTAATTCAATCAATATTACTTCCAACTTCTAAGGCAATCATTAAAAAATTAAACTCTATAATGTTAAAATTTTCTGGGCTCCATATAAACCCAGAATGGCTTTAAGAACACACATAAATAGTTGGTTTAAAGGAGGCATAACCTTTCCTGACATTGACTCATACTCCATCTCCTCTATAATCAAAACTATATCACAACTATTAGACCATTCATACTCTGTGAAATGGAAGAAATATTGGGAATTAATTAGCATGGAATTAATCACTACACCACAAACATACAAAACTGATATTATAAATAAACCCATGTTGTGGATTCTCAAGGATTTCTGTTCCATCCCTGTCACACTGAGATATTCATCTACTTATCAAATATCATTATTACTTTCTGAAACTTTATATATAAACATCCTAAGTATAAAGAATGGATCATCATTATGTATCCTATAACATACACACAATGTATTCTTTTATTGTCTAACCCAGATAACGCACTATTATTTAAACAGAAAAAAACTAATATACTGGTATCAGATGTTGCTAAATAATAAAGTTAAAAATTTAGACTTTTTAATCCAAGAATTTGAATTGGATGAAACTTGTTGGCTGGAGATTCAGGCTTTTAGACAGCATCTCTCTAATAAACTTGATTTAATATTACCTTCAGCTAAAAAACCCATAAGAATTCTAATAGATTACATGGTATTAAACTTACAGCAGAAAGTTTCAGATGAAAGGAAACTTTCTCACATTCACAAAATTATTAGAGATGAAACCGATAGCTGTCCAGAAAAGTCTTGGAATTACTTCCACTCCATTAATTGTGAACTACTAAAAGAACAATAAAGAATATATAGTGGAATCAGCTGGTAAAACAACTTCTTCTATTAAATGGAAACTTTATACCTGGAAATGCTTACACAGGTCCTTTTACACTCCATTAATAATGAGTAAAATTAATAAAAAAGACAATATGTGTAAGAGATGCATTTCAGTGATAAATGCTGACCGGGCACACGTTCTATGACTGTACAAATGTGAAAGATTATTAGAAATTTGTTAATAATTTTCTACAGGCTCTATTTACTGATAATTTCACAATTTCTAAATCACTAATCCTCTTCAACACCCCCATACCTAAATGTGTTAAAAAAGTTGTTGTTGTTGTTGTTGTGACTTTTGGCTTTTCCCGGTTAGGGGTCGCCACAGCGGAACTCTGGTCTGCTAATGATTGGTAGTTGATTTTTACGTGCCGAGTTACCAGCCCTGATGCACAACCTTCAACAAAGGTACGCCCTTTCACGCATGTCTCCACAGAGAAGACGCTCTAGCTGAGAATCGAACTGGACAATAAAAAAGTTAAACTTCCCTTATTATGGTCAATTCTAGTAGTGGCTAGAAAGATTATTACTAGAAATTGAATCTCAGATTCCCCTCCTTCTTTTATAGAATTTAAAAATGTTCTAACTGATGTGTGTCAAATGGAACTAATGACCATTAAATCAAGAACATGTAGGAAAACATCTTGCTATCACATGTGGGCTACTATACAAAGATCGTTAGAAAAGGATTTTGTTTCTTTGTGAAAATTAATATATTTGTACATTGATGTAACCTAAAAGTGGATGTCTTTGTAAATACTTTAGTTGTTTTATGACTGTTAAATTTCTTTCTTATTATTAACTACTTGTATAAATTATTAAGTTCTATTGGTTATTTGTTAAAATTAATAAATGAAGTTTGAAACAGACCCTTTTGTCCTGGTTCATCTTCAGTGGGGTGCTAGATATATAGGTTAGCAGGAATTAAATGGATAAGGGTAGGATAGGGTTAATTGGGAGGGAGGGATGTTAAGAGGAATTGAGGTAAGGACAGGGAGGGGATTAGAGGGTTTTGGCAAGTGTAGTTGAGGTAGGAGTCACATTTTGGTTTGAACTTGCTGGAGTGCAGGCTCATGTCCATGACGAACTGTAGTGGGTGGGTCATTGATCAGGTAGGCCTTGGCTTGCTAGTTCTGTGTGTGAAGAGTTTATTTTTTTTCCTTCTCCCTCTGTCTTTCGTGGAGTTGGATGGGTGTGCTGGGGGAGGTGCATTGTGATGCAGGGGGTGGAGGGGTGGTGCTGTAGTTGGCTCTCATGAAGGAGCTCCCTTTGCTTGTGTTTGGTGCTGTGGTGTGGCCTCATGATGGAGCTCCCTTTGCTTATGTTTGTAAAAGAGAAAAAAAAAAGAGAATGAAAATAATGTATGTATGTATGTATATGTATATATATATATATATATATATATATATATATATATATATATATATATATATAGATAGATAGATATATGTGTGTGTGTGTATATATATATATCTATATATATATATATATATTGTAAATCAATGAAGAAGGTTGAAGGTGAAGTTCCTTGGTAGTGCTCGGGATGGCCGGTGTTAGGAAGGAAGCTTGATGCATGCATCGGAGGGTCCAAGTTGCGCTTGTTGCTGCTTGGTGTTTCTTTGAGGTTGTTGCCTTGTAGGTCTTGATGGGGGCACTTTCCAGGTGTGCCTTCATTGTATTTATTTTACATTTGTTTATTTTACATTTGTTGAGCGGGATAGTCTGACTGGATGCATGTCCATTTTTAGTGGAGGCCCGAGGAGAAAAGCTCCAAGGTACACAGATTTAATAAAACATGTTATAAATATAGTTTTGACAAAGAGTACATTAACAAACAAGAATACAAAGAGTACATAAGCAAACAAGAATAAACACGTTACACAGGTTGGAGTTAATCCCTGATGAAAGACATGGGTAATTTAAACAGTGAGTTGATTAATGGATTTTACACAGTCTAGCAGAGAGTTAGCCAGGCTTGATACAATGACATAGCCAGTTTAGTGCCAGATGTTGTTTGAGTCTAGTTTTAAATTGACCTAGGGAGGAGAGTAAAGTAATGTCAACTGGAAATGTGTTCCAGGACCTGCCTACAGAGTTTGCAAAAAGAGAGTCGCCAGCTGCATTGTTAATTTTGCTAGTCTGAATTAGTAGTCTGTTAGAGGATCTAAGCAGTCATAGATTGTGATAAGGAGTGATAGGATTTTTAAGTGCAGGAGTATTATCCGGATTATAAAGGATTTGATAAGCCATGATCAGTTGGTTATACTCAATTAGACTGGGTTGTTCAATCCACCCAAGCTGGTTAAGATTGATACAATGGTGTGTCCTAAAAGGCAGCCCAGTGGCAATCCTGGCAATGTCGTTAAGTACAGACTTGTTCAGATTAGAGAGTAGATGGGATGCATACAGAAGTGTTGGCAGAAGGTGAGAGTGAGCTATGGCAATTTTGGCTGGAGGGGTAAGGAAGGCTTTTATTCTGTAGAGTGACCCTAGTTTTTTGTTGATGGTTTTGATCGATTGGTTTACATGTAGGTCGAATTTTAGATTATCTATAATGACACCTAGTAGTTTTGTAGAGGGGTCAGGGCAGATTAATGTGCCGTCATTTGCATTTATGGTAAAGGTAAAAGCAGGAGACCTTTGCGTTTGTGAAAATAACAGCATTTTAGTTTTTTTTTGGGATTTAGTATCACATGCCATTCAGAAAGCCAGTTTTCTATAGTGTTAAAATGGACTGGGTAGCAGACCAGAAGCCTGTTGTAGAAGTGGCTGAGCAGATCAGGGTGGAGTCATCAGTGTATTGGATACAGCTGACTTTTTGGATGACAGTATACATGTTGTTAATGAAGATTGAAAACAGCAGGGGCCCTAGTATAGAGCCTTGTGGTACTCCAAGAGTGTTAGGTAATAGGTTAGAGAGTTTGTTCTGCCAAAGAATAGCCTGCTGTCTCCCATTCAGGTAGGATTTAAACCATTGAAGGGCTTTAGTATCTAGGCAGAATGTTTGTAGGGTGTGTATTAAAAGTTGGTGGTCAACCATGTCGAATGCCTTGGAAAGATCAAAGAAGTGGGTGGCGGATATATGATTGTTGTTGCGATTATGGTTTATGATATTGGTAAAAGCTAGAAGGGCTGAAGTAGTGCTGTGGTATGGACGGAAGTCGTGTTGGGTATCTGCCATAAGGTGATTCTGGATTAGGTGGTGCATGAGCTGTCTGTGTATATATTTTTCCATAATCTTTGAAGTGGCGAGAGTATGGCTATTGATCTATAATTGGAGAATTCAGTAGAGCTACCTCCTTTATGTAGTGGGATTACGTAGGATATTTTCCAGATGGTGGGTATTTTAGCTGGGTCTACTTTATGAGCTCAAAACATGAAAAACCCGAATCCAAATAGCACGGCACATAAAGAGTGAACAGCAAATACGTTGAACGTACTAAAGCGTGAGATTTAAAACCTCAAAGCATCATAGTTGGCCAACCCACCACCCGCAACACACTACCTACCCAAACACATTAAAAAAAACACATGCATACACTAACCAAAAACCTACTTCTAACCCTAAATTAAAGCACCAAAACCCTACTGCTAACCCTACACTAAACCCCACATACACAACTATCTATGCACTATCCTTAACCCCTCGCTAACCCTAAGGTCCGTAACTACCGCACACTTCCCCTACGGAGCTATATCCAAACAAACTAAATATTCCACACACATACACTTAACAAAACCCTACACTAAAACCTTACATACATTACCTACACAAAACCTTACATACACTACTTACCTATGCACTTACCTGAACCCCTCCCTAACCCTAAGGTCTGTAACTATCGCACACTTACCTTATGGAGCTATATTGCAGATAGGCCAACTATGCAAATTCAATATTTCCACTTTCGCAGTTTCGTTTGTTCGACGTATTCACGGTTCGCTCTTTATGTGTCTCGCTATTGGGATTTGGGTTTTTCAGCTTTCAAGCACATAAATTAGACCCATTTTAGCTTCTGCTATGGTTCAATTAAATAGTATTGATACTGGGTAGGCAATAGCATCAGCTGATTTTTGAAGATACTCTGTGGGGAGTTGATCAGCCGAGAGTGAGGTGGGTTTTAATTTTTTTATCAAGGTACGGATAAGCAACGTGGCCACTCATTGGAAGCTGAATGAGAGTAGGTTTCTAGGGGTGTTATTTTCAGGGTCAGGGGAGCTAGGAGATAATTAGCTAGCTAGGGATTGAATTGTCTCCTTAAAGAATCGGTTGAAACTATCTGAAACATCTTCGGGGAGCTTATCAATAGTAGCAGCGAGGATGGTGGGTAGAAGTTTGTCCGGGATGAAGTAGGTTATGCAAACCTGCCCAAAACTTCTGAGGGTTGTTTTGATTTTCTGTCTGTAAATTGTAGTAGTATTGTTTTTTGTCTTGTAAAATGGATTTTTTTAGTTTCATTCCTAGATTGCCTTTATTTAATTTGATCTTGGGGGTCTTTAGTAGAATGCCATAAAGCCCATAAATTGTTTCTACAGTTAATTTTGAGTCTAGTCTCTTTAGAAAGCATTGGTGCAGTTTTGCTTTTGTTCTCTTTGAATGAGCAGGTGCATGCAGATCAAGGATCTCAAGAAATATGTTATTAAAGTATACAACTGCCTCCTCTAAGGGGAGGTGTTTAAGAATAGCCAAGTTACATGAGTTACGTTCATGTTGGAATTTGGCAGGATCAAAGTCTTTTTTGTTTCTAGCTTTTCTGAGTGAGGGTAGTTGGGGAGTAATGACTTTGTGCTTAATTATATAAGTGAGAAGGTGATCACTTAGGTCATCGAGGAGGGTACCAGTGGTGTACATTTGGGGGTGACTATTTATGAGTACCCAGTCTAGTACACTTACTTTTTGGTTGGGTTTACCTATCCTAGTAGGGGTGGATATGATTTGTGTAAATGCATGCAGGTTGATATGGGTAGATGGGGATTCTGAGGAACAAGTTGCCCAGTCTATGTTAAAATCTCCAAGTAGTAGGGTTTCTTGAGGGTAATGACATGATAGCCAGTAGAGGGTGTCTTCAAGTGTAGTTATATTGTTACCTGGGGGAATATACATGCAGATGATATTAATGCATTTACTTTTGTTTAGTTGCAATCTAGTGGCAAGAATTTCGGAGTTATTAATCTGAGGTGGTTGTGTTACATCTATGGTCACATTCAACTCAGATTTATAGAGTATAGCTACCCCACCCCCTTTCTGGAAACACAATCCAGCCTGTGTATGTTATACCCAGATGGTAACACTTGATTGTCTGTAGTGTTAGGATTTAACCAGGTTTCAGATAGACAGAGAATGTCAGGGGAGTGGATAGCCAGGAGTGCATGCAGTTCATGCACCTTGTTATTAATACTTCAAATATTGAGATGACAGGCTAGGAGAGAGTTAGGTGGTCTATTGATTGTAGGGTTGCAGCTTAGGTTACCAGCAGAGGGGGTGTATATTTCAGAAGTGGATGAGCCAGGGTTGGGGTAAATATCACCACCAAGTATTAGGCTGGGTCTGTACTTAGTGATATGCTTCAGGATTTTGTATATAAGTTTGTAGTAGTGTATTGATCTAAGGCTAATGTGCCAGGGGTTGGTGTGTCAATAGAGTGAACAAGACATAAGGCAGGGCCCAGTATTATAAGTATGGTTGAAGGTGGGATGATTTACAGCTAGGGTGATAGTATGGCCCATGGGACTTGAATTCCTGTAAGGAACTGGTTTTCAAACAAGGTAAGGAGGTATGGAACCAGCAGGAGGGGTAGTAGAGTGGAGTAAATCATTGTTAGGGATAGTTTGTCCTGGTGATACAACACCAGAAAGAAAGGGTGGAACTAACTGTGCTGGAAAGGGGTAGGAGAATAACAGATAAAAACTGATAGCTGCTAGTAAAATGTAGATAGAGGAATGGGGGTGTAGTGAATTAACCCAGGTGAAAGCTCATAGGATGTAGTAAGCAGAGGAGTGGCTTTTTTGCTATAAATGTAGAGGTAGTGGGGGCGGTTGGAAATAGGGGACAGGAAGGGGAGCAAACGGAGCAGGTCTATTACAGTTAGCAAGGTTTCCTGGGGCTTCTTGGAGATATAAGGTAAGTAGTTTAGCTCTTAAATACACCATTTTTAGCACTTAATTATTCTAGCTATAAATTTGCTAATTTTAGTACAATGTCCTATATTTAATACAATTCTAGGGTTATTTTAATGTTAGGAATACAATAGTTGGAGGGGCAAGGGTATACTACACTTTATTTAGAGTTGGTCAATTTGTAATGGGGGCAGGCTTATAGGTGTTTTAGACCCCAGTCAGCAGCTTACAGTTTAAAATGGTGATCAGAAATAAGTTTCCACCTTAGCACTTTGTAGTGGGCTGACTTCAGAGAACTTTATTCAGCAGGGTATTTTTAGTAGGTTAATGAAATGTAACATAAATATGTAGGTTTGAAGCAATACAGCATGATCATGTTTAGATGAACTCAGGGGTAGGGGACTGCTGGAGAGACATTGGCAGACAAAAACGGCTTCTACTTTTTTTGTTTAGAGCATACTTTAACTCAGAGTGCATTATTTGTCTTGTACATAGCAGCTGGCCAAAAATGGCTTTTAAGAAGCACAGAGCAGTAGCAATGCACCTCAGTTATGTTATTTATGGTAGCTAGATACGTTCCAGGAAGGTGCAAGCACCGAGAGCAGATTGTTTTAAACCAAAAGCTAGTACAATGCTTCACAAAGGTACTAGACAAAAATTGCAAGGACACACTATAGTATACTCTGCAAATAGTAAGCTAGTGCATAAACAACATGAAATACCGATTTAGCGTTGCACATCTATGAATTAAAGCACAGGGCAGACATTTACAGTACAGGTATATTAGCACCCGTTTCTGCTGCAAACATGGCAAGCAAGTTCATTCAATTCTACAGAACATTAATAGGGCAGCAGTACACTCTGAAATTCAACAGGATTTGAGGTTACTTTGTTTCTGCTGTAATAACACTAAACAGGGCTAGCAATTTCAATTACATATGCAACAAACTATTAAAATGCTGGCGTTTCTATTGTAAATGAACAGGGCAAACAGATGCATTTTATTAGACTTCAGAACAAGTAATTAATCACATTTCCACTATAATTGGACCAGGGCAAACAGTTACAACAAAATAAAACATACCATGAGGATAAGAATGCTGCCGACAGGGTTTGGAAGCACCAGGGGTTTGAAAATGGTGGGTCTAGGTAGGTAGATACGAAACCTTGATAACGTAGTTGTTCAGGGGAGGAGTTAGAGCTGTTACAGTTAACAAGGTTTCCTAGGGCTTCCTAGAGCTGTAAGGTAAGTAGTTAAGCTCTTAAATACACCATTTTTAGCACTGAAAATTTCTAGCTATAAATTTGCTAATTTTTATACAATTTTAGTACAATGTCCTATATTTAATACAAGCCCAGGGTTATTTTAATGTTAGGAATACAATAGTTGGAGGGGGCAAGGGTATACTACACTTTATTTAGAGTTGGCCAATTTGTAATGAGGGCAAACTTATAGGTGCTTTAGACCCCAGTCAGCAACTTACAGTTTAAAATAGTGATCAGAAAGAAGTTTCCACCTAAGCACTTTGTAGTGGGCTGACTTCAGAGAACTGTATTCAGCAGGGTAGTTTCCTTCTTGGGCAGAGAGCACACTCACACCTGCAGCCAATGTGGACTGTAGTTGGGAAGGTCATGCGGTTTTGGTCTGCCTTGTGTGCGGTTGGCTCCTCATGCCTCTCTGCTGCCCAGATTTCTGCAGTGTCCAGAGTTTGCTTCATATTTAGTCTATTTCTCATAAATGTGTAGCTTTCAGGCAAGTCACTGAGAATTGGTCCATCGACTTTCTAGGTCTCCAGGCAGGTCGCTGAGAGTTGACGGCATTTGAGTTTCAGAATTCATTTTCTTCTGAGGGTGCACGCTGGTATGGATCTTGTTCCATCAACTTTCTAGGTCTCTAGTGGCAAGGTTTGTGATCTGTCCCTGTTTTTTGGGTCATTGTTTCGGGCTTTGTCTGATTTTTTTGCTCTGGGAGGTTGAGGGGTTTGCTTCTTTCCTGGGTAATGTGGTGGTTGCTTGGGCTTTGAGTTGGGTTGTTTTAGTTCTTTGTTTTCCAGTCTTGCTTTTATTGCCTCTTGTTCGTGCGGGATGGGAGGAGGGAGAAACTTGGTGGAGTCTGCCTGGATCACTGCAATCGAGGGGCAATCCTGGATGGACCAGCTAATTAAGCCTGGTGTTATGTTTGGAGGAATGTCAGGCAAGTGGGTATTTGCTCCACTCGTGGGTTGGTGTGGTGTATGCCCCCCCCCTGTTGTTGGCAGTTCCCGTTTGTCACTGTCATGGCATGGATTTGCTTTCACTTGCTCTTGTTGTGGTGTGGTGTGTGCCCTTCCCCCATTGTTGGCAGTTCCCGTTTGTCGCTGCCATGGCATGGATTTGCTTTCACTTGTTCTTGTTGTGGTGTGGTGTGTGCCCCTCCCCCATTGTTGGCTGTTTCCGTTTGTCACTGTCATGGCATGGATTTGCCTTCACTTGCTCTTTTTTTTTTTTTAGAGTTGGAGGAAGGGGGATGTGTGGGGCGTGGTTGCGGGATGGACGATGGATCAGCCTTCTGGTGAGATGTTTTTCGAGGGCTAGTAGGTAGTCATGTGTTGGCCCTCATTGCACATGCGTGGTGTAGCAGTAACAGCTGTAAGGAGCAGAGTACTGCAGGGCATACCGCTCAAATGGTGATTAGTTTCCCAATTGCAGGTGATACATGCTTGTGCCATTCAGATAAAAAATCCTGACATTTTAAATTCTCGTGGTGAACATTAGACATGGTATGAAACTAAATAATAGTAGTTTTTTTTTTTTTTTTTTTGGAAACAGCATTTAGTTCTGGTTCAGCCAAGCAATGGGAACTGAATATCTGTGGTGGACTGTGTGTGCTGCGGTGGTTTTGCCAGGTCCATTGGGGCACGTTGTGGATTCCTTGGGGCTGGTTGTTGGGTTTAGTTCCTCAGTTTGTGCAGTGGATGGGGGAGTGCAGAAGGGGTTGGATTCCAGTGTGAGTGCTTGAGACGGCTGATGAACGTGGGTGACAATTTCATTGTGTCTTGCAGTTGTGTGGGTTTCTCGGTCGCAGTGGAATTTGTGGGGACTGGTGCAGCTATGGGTTGTGGTTTCTTTCTAGGTGCATGCATGCATGGTTTCTTGACATTTTGCTTTACAACTTTCTTTTGGAAATTTAAGAAGGCAGGATTGGAGGTGAGAACCTATTGTTCAGCAGTATTTATAAGGTGTATGGAAAACAGGTTATTACATAGTTTGTGTAATTTATGGAACTGTATGCGGGGGATATGTTAAATGTGCTTGCAATTAGGTATTGCTATAGATAAATGCAAAAAAAAAAAATAATGATTTCATGATCTGCAAGTTGTTCACACTGAATAGTAGCCTTCATTAGCCAAATGCATGATACAGAAAAGTTGTCAGGAAAAGAGGAACCACAGGTATGTCTTCTGTGATTCTGATTGGTGCAGATTGAAGTATAGCACATACATATTGGTGTAGAGAGTCTGCAACTAACAGTGAGTGTAGATGTAAAAATGTATTTGTAGGTTCTGTGGGTGGTCCTAGCCAGGAGTTTGCACATTGGGGCTATACAATTGAAGATGGATTCTCTGTGGAACCTTTTGGTTTCACTTTGGCTGATTTTACAGTATAAGTTAGCTTGGCTTATACAGGGCGCTAATGGATGTGCTCTGGAATCGTAAGGTTACCCGGGTTGTGGATATTGATAGGTCCCTTCATGTGTGGGGTTAACTTTTAACATACTCAACTGGTAGTTAAATTTATCTTGGGTATTTGATAGGGTCATTGAAAGTATAGCTTCAGTTATGGCTGCTTTGTCATAGATGGGAATGGCAGTGGTACATTCCTTCCCAGGTTGTCAGGATAGGTTGTCCTT
Source organism: Protopterus annectens (assembly GCF_019279795.1). NCBI lineage: Eukaryota > Metazoa > Chordata > Ceratodontiformes > Protopteridae > Protopterus > Protopterus annectens. The sequence continues at coordinate 893,816,322 of NC_056745.1, forward strand.
GAAGATGTCTTGGAATGTGTGTTATGTATTTTGGATGTTTTATGTGTCTTTTTCTTTCTTGCAGATGGGGCTTGGAATGCTGCGACTGTAATTTGAAACAGGTGAGTATAAGTTGGAGTTACTATTAGAGGGTTTAATTCTGTCCTTTTCCTTGTAGATGGTGGTATGCCAAGTACCATTTGTGGTGATACAGTGAATTTGCAGATGATGGAAGCAGTGGTGAGCGAGGAGGTTACACATGGGGAGCACAAATGGGCAACAGTTACTGACAGAAGTAAGTGGATTTCAAAGTTGTTGAGTTTTGGTAGGGGATTTTACACTGCTAGTTAGAGAAGGACAGGCATTTGAGTTTGTGATATCAGGGTTAATGGTTTGTACAATTTATTCTATTAACCATTAGTATATTCGATTAATGTTGACAGTTGTTCCTGCTTTTGGGCATTTGCATTCAATAGTAAAGGGAGCATGGCCATTGGCCATAGGTAAGGGTTTGATCGAGTGGCAGGGGTCTTGATCAGTGCCGCCATGTTAAGTAATTATGGTATGTGTGCACATAGAATTTATCATTTTTTTCTTTCCTTGCAGATTGCTGAAGTGTAGAAGGCATCATGCAGTGGCTTGAACATGGGATTTGGAATGTGATGTTTTGATAGGATGGAAGTTCTTGTCACTTGAATGGGGCATAAGGAAGGTCTGAGTAATCACCTTAGTAAGTCATGTTAAAGCTCTGTGTTTAATTAGTGAGAGCTGATTATTGCATTGGTATAGGAGGAAATTAAGGAAGAAGAAGGTAAGAGGGCAAAGGGAAAAACTGTCAGGGACAGTTTATGGGAGTGTGGGGATCCCACGGGATGAGTAGAGTTACGACGTTCATAGGAGCACAGGAACTTAGTAGGCTACAGCCCTATGGCTCCTGTAAGCCAGTGAAGTTCAATTCTTGCTTTCTTGGAACCTTGTGTGTTCATATTCACCCATCCAGTTGTTTGAACCGTATGTGGGGGAAGGGCCAATAAGGTGTTTGACAGAATGTTGGAGTCTGTTCCTAACGAGTGGTATCTTGGGATGACAAATTTGTCCCTTCAGTAGGTAGTGTTAATGTTACACACCAGATTAAGGTTTTAGAGACTAGCACAAGGATCATTTCACTTGAGTTTGGGTGAATTTTGTAGATAGGGTTTAGGAAGCATGATCGGTAGATGGCTGTCTTGGGGTAGTTTTAGAAACTGGGTGCAAAAATAGGTTAATGGCTCTAAGGTTCTGATGAGCTAGCAAGCTTCAGGTAAGTAAAATTCGTTAATCCAGTGTGCACTGCATGTTGCTCTTATTAAAGAGGGACATGGGTGATTGTTGCCCATGTCCAAAGGGATAGAGGTAGAGACGTGGGTGGGGATTTACACCTCAGGTTTGGTAATAGGCTAAAATAGCATGACTATGGATGGGTGTTTTTTTTTTTTTCTTAATTATGGTTAACAATGTTGTTGGGAACTACTTTTTTGGGAAAAGAGTGATATATTTATTTATAGAATAGGCCTTTTAATGCATTCATTTGTTTTATTGTGGTTAACCACTCTTTCTTAATCAATACTCTTGAATCCCTATCTTTTGATATCCCTGCCATTAGAAGGTTTACTTCTTATCTCACGAACAGAAAACAGGCTGTTCTCTGGAATAACCACATCTCTTCTCTTCTGCCTGTTTCTGTTGGAGTTCCACAAGGTTCTATTCTTGGCCCACTTCTCTTTTCCCTCTTCATTAATGATCTCCAAAATACAATCCCCCAAGCTACTTGCATTCAATATGCAGATGATTCTACACTCATCTGCTCTGCATCCTCTACCTCAGAACTTAGATCTCATACTCAAAAAGTCTTTAATACCATCGAAACATGGTTCTCTAGTCGATTTCTCTTACTAAATGCTAAAAAAACTAAACTCCTCCTCTTTACCCCCACCTCCAGGACCCCCCCTTTAAACTTCACCATCTCCTCTAACAATGCCACTATCATCTCTCCCGACTCTACCACTAAACTGTTAGGTATTACAATTGATAATAATCTCTCTTTCAACCAACATATTAACAACACCATAAAACTTGTCAGTAGGAAAATAGGATCTTTATATCGTATTAGACCATTTCTAACTCCCTCTTTTAGAACTAGGATTGCTCACTCCCATCTTCTTTCCTCTCTTCTTTATGCTTGTCCCATTTTCACCAACCTCAAGCAAAGCAACCTTACCAAATTGACTACCTGCTATAATAACATTGCTCGCTTCGCTACAGGGAACCCCTACAGAACACATCACTGTCTCAACCTGAAACTACTAGGCTGGCCAGAATTTCAAAATTATCTTGCAACCCAACAACTCACTATTGCCCATAAAATTCTGTACCAACCAATGAACACCCCTATACTCTCTCAACTCATAATCCCTTATAATAATCTTAACTCTCTCCGCTCCTCCAGTAAACTATTGGCTAATTCTATAAAATCAAATAACACTGCTGGTGACTCCCTTTTCACCAATTCAGTAGGTAGAAAATGGAATCTACTTCCTAGCAACATAACAAAGATTACATCATTACCTCTTTTCAAACTAAACATTAAACTTCACTTCCAAAATCACTGGCTGTGCACCTGTAGTAAACCTGATTAATCCTTCCACTACTTATACTCTACTTTATTACTATCTCCTACTTCTTACTTACTCTATCATCCACCTGGCTTTCCTCTTCTTCTGCCACTTGTTTTCCTATTACTTCTTTGCTTACTTACTGGCTCTCTTTGCTTGCTAACTATCCTTCCTACAACTTACCTCTTCTAATTTCTCATATTCTTAGCTCTCTTTTCTCTTACTTCCTACCTTATCATTATCTTACAAAGTATTTTTTAACTTTATAAGATGTCTTTGAGTTTAACTGTGTGTGGTAGTATTTCTTTCATTTAGTTATCTTTATCAGACTTAGTATTTTATATTTATATAAGTATTTTTTTTGTGACTGTAACTATGTGAGACAGTAATTAACTCACTTAGTAATAATGAGTAACTGTAGAATTGTAAGTCTCTGTCTCTTAAAACTTTCTTTAAAACACTAGTATGTTTGCCTTATTGTATTCTCTGTGGAGCTTTTCTCCCCGGGCCTCTACTGAAAATGGAAATATCTCCAGTTAGACTAGCCCGGTCAACAAATGTAAAATAAATAAATAAATAAAATAAAATTTTGCATGGGTATCAGTTGTATCGTGACTCTGTGAGGTGTGGAGGAAATTGTACAGGTATTTTTGTTAACACATCTTAATTTTCATTGGTGTTTTGTATGTGGTAGTAGATGCATTTTATGCAGTTGAGTAAGGAGTTATGCCAGTGGTGGTGCTGTCATTAAGAAGCTGTGACTATGTATGAATGAATTATTTACAGTCTTTCCTTTTACAGATGCCTCAGAGGTTGCAAATGGAGAAGGGCTGACTGGGCATTACTTGGTAGGTTGAAGGAAGGTGGCTTTGACAGGAAAGAGAGGGGGTCAAGGATGATGTTGGTTGATGGAGTTGTGTGAAGTTCATGGTCTTCCAGCAAGGCAGCCACATAGGGAATTGTTTCTTATATTTTCTTTCCAATAGTTACAACATAATGGTTTGATGTGGATGTTTCATGTTATTCAGTTTAGTTGGGGGAATTGAGGTTATTATTGTTTACACCAGTTGCTGTCATATTGACTGCATTGGTAGATTAAATTGGATTAAATTGCAAGGGAGTAGGTAAATCTTTTTTTTTTCTATATGTGGCAACTTTGAGCTAGACAGCTCTTAACATTTTTTGCAGTGATCTGTGGGGATATTTTTGCAGTGTTGGTCACATAAATGTTTAAACCCAGTCACTAGAGATGCACAAGCCAGTGCATTTCTTTGTGCCAGTCCCAAACTCAGATAAATGGGGAGGGTTGCGTGAGGAAGGGCATCCGGCGTAAAAGTTTGCCAAATAATATATGTGGATGACAGTACAGATTTGCATACTGGATCAGTTGAGGCCCAGGTTAACAATGACCACTGCCAGTACTGCTAGCCAACAGGGTGCTGATGGAAATTGGGCTACTGTTGACCGAAGGAGAAGAAGAGGGGGAAGGCATGCCCAAAGGCAGGAAGAGAGGAGAAAGGTTTGGAGTGTGGTAGTGAGGGTAGGAACTTTGAATGTTGGTAGTATGACTGGTGTAGGGAGAGAGCTAGCTGATATGATGGACAGAAGGAAGGTTAATATATTGTGTGTGCAAGAGACCAGATGGAAGGGGAGTAAGGCTAGGTGTATCCGAGGAAGGTTCAAAATGTTCTATCATGGTGTGGATGGGAGGAGAAATGGGGTAGGAGTTATCCTGAAGGAACAGTATGCCAAGAGTGTTTTGGAGGTGAAAAGAGTGTCGATAGATTGATGTTTATGAAGCTGGAAATTGATGTAATGATGAATGTTGTTAGTGCATATGCTCCGCAAGTTGGGTGTGCGATGGATGAGAAAGAAACATTTTGGAGTGAGTTGGATGAAGTGATGATGTTTGTATCCAAGAGTGGGAGAGTGGTGATTGGAGCAGATTTCAGTGGGCATGTTGGTGAAGGGAACAGAAGGGATGAGGAAGTGATGGGTGGGTATGGTGTTAAGCAAAGGAATGCAGAAGGTAAGATGGTAGTGGACTTTGCAAAAAGGATGGACATGGCTGTGGTGAATACATATTTTAACAAGAGGGAGGAGCATAGGGTGACATACAAGAGTGGAGGAAGATGCACACAGGTTGATTATATCCTATGCAGAAGGGCCAGTTTGAAGGAGATTGGGGACTATAAAGTGGTGACAGGGGAAAGTGTAGTTAGGCAGCAAAGAATGGTGGTCTGTATGATGATGCTGGTGATCAAGAAGAAGAGGAGAAGTGTGAGGGCAGCACCAAGGATCAAATAGTGGAAGCTGAAAAATGGTGATTGTGAGGTGGAGTTCAGGGAAGAGTTAAGACAGGCACTGGGTGGGAGTGAAGAGTTACCGAACAACTAGGTAACTACAGCAGAGTTAGTAGGGGAAACGGCTAGAAAGGTGCATGGTGTGACATCTGGACAGAGGAAGGAGAACAAGGAGACCTAGTGGTGGAATGAGGAAGTACAGGAGAGTATACAGAGAAAGAGGTTGGTGAAGAAGAAGTGGGATCGTCACTCAGATGAAGAAAGTAGACAGGAATATAAGGAGATGAGGTGCATGGCAAAGAGGGAGGTGGTGAAGGCTAAGTATAAGGCATATGAAGTGTTATATGAAAAGTTGGAGACTAATCAGGGAGGAAATGACCTTTACCAATTGGCTAGACTGAGGGACCGAGCTAGGAAAGGTGTGCAGCAGGTAAGGGTGATAAAGGATAATGAGGGAAACGTAGTCACAAGTGAGGAGAATATGTTGAGCAGATAGAAAGAGTACTTTGGGGGGCTGATTAATGAAGAGAATGAGAGAGAGAAAAGTTTGGATGATGTGGGGATAGTGAATCCGGAAGTTCAATGGATTAGCAAGGAGGAAGTAAGGATAGCTATGAAGAGGATGAAAAATGGAAAGGCTGTTGGTCCAGATGACATACCTGTGGAAGCATGGAGGTGTTAAGGAGAAATGGCAGTGGAGTTTTTAACCAGAGAGTTTAATGAAATTTTGGAAAGTGAGACGGTGCCTGAGGAGTGGAGAAAAAGTGTTTTGGTACTAATTTTTAAAGAATAAGGGTGATGTGCAGAGCTGTAGTAACTACAGAGGGATAAAACTGATCAGTCACAGCATGAAGTTATGGGAAAGAGTAGTGGAAGCTAGGTTAAGAAGGGAGGTGATAATTAGTGATCAGCAGCATGGTTTCATGCCAGGAAAGAGCATTACAGATGCAATGTTTGATCTAAGAGTGTTGATGGAGAAGTACAGAGAAGGTCAGAAGGAGTTGCATTGTGTCTTTGTGAACTTAGAGAAAGCATATGACAGGGTGCCCAGAGAGGAGTTGTGGTATTGTATGAGGAAGTCGGGAGTGGCAGAGAATTATGTAAGAGTGGTACAGGATATGTACGAGGATAGTGTGACAGTGGTGAGGTCTGTGGTGGGAGTGAAGGATGCATTTAAGGTGGAGGTGGGCTTACATCAAGGATCAGCTCTGAGCCCTTTCTTACTTGCAATGGTGATGGACAGGTTGACAGACGAGATCAGACAGGAGTCCCCGTGGACTATGATGTTTGCAGATGACATTGTGATCTGTAGTGATAGTAGGGAGCAGGTTGAGAAGACCCTAGAGAGCTGGAGATATGCTCTAGAGAGGAGAGGAATGAAGGTCAGCAGGACTAAGACAGAATATATGTGTGTGAATGAGAGGGAGGATAGAGGAATAGTGAGGATGTAGGAAGTAGAGGTGGCGAAGGTGGATGAGTTTAAATACTTGGGATCAACAGTTGAGAGTAATGGCGAGTGTGGAAGAGAGGTGAAGAAGAGAGTACAGGCAGGATGGAGTGGGTGGAGAAGAGTGTCAGGAGTGATTTGTGACAGACAAGTACCAGTAAGAGTGAAAGGGAAGGTCTACAAGAGGGTAGTGAGACCAGTTATGTTATATGGGTTGGAGACGGTGGCACTGACAAAAAGGCAGGAGTCAGAGCTGGATGTGGCAGAGTTAAAGATGTTAAGATTTGCACTGGGTGTGATGAGGGTGGACAGGATTAGGAATAAGTATATTAGAGGATCAGCCCAGGTTGGACGGTTTGGAGACAAAGACAGAGAGACGAGATTGTGCTGGTTTGGACATGTGCTGAGGAGGGATGCTTGGTATATTGGGAAAAGGATGCTAAGGATGAAGCTGCCAGGAAAGAGGAAAAGAGGAAGACCTAAGTTAAGGTTCATGGATGTGGTGAGAGAGGACATGCAGGTGGTTGGTGTAATAGAGAAAGATGCAGAGGACAGGAAGAAATGGAAACAGATGATCCGCTGTTGCAACCCCTAGCAGGAACAGCCGAAAGAAGATGATGATAATGATGACTGACAATTTGTCTTTGGCACCATGAATCTGTTGACTATCATACAATGAAGGTAGTGGATGATGCATGAAAGATACTGATAGTGTATAGGTCTGCCTAAAAATGTTTTATGTCAAATCTGGAACTTTCCTCAGTTCACTGACAACCTGATGGGATGTTGCAACTGTATATGTGCTATGTCAAGTATTGTGATCCAGGTATTATTGCTTATTGTACAATGCTCAGTTCAGTAGTCATTTTCCAAAATGTTGTCACAACCCCCTCATTCCCAGATTTGTACATTCTCATTAGTTTGTTAACTCTTTTTGGGTGGCAGCATGAGCTAACACACATGTACTGTAATTGTTACATAGGTAACCAGACTTTCCACTCACAGCAGTTTATGAAGCAGTTGTTGCTACACAACAGTGAATTAATGCACAAAAATGTCGTGACTACTTTTCCTTGGATGTAACACTGTTATATTTGTTCTTGCTGTCACATTTAAATCAAATTCATATTCATACATAAAAGTTGCTAATGCACTTCAACATTATTTTTTTTTCAGTCAAGATTTCCATCTTAGTACAGATTTGATGACGTTCCACAACTCCCATGTGCATACACCTCAGCTGTTATGGTTTTCACATCTGTAATAATGTACACATCATGTAAATTTATTTTCTGGTCCACATGACATTTGTGTTTCTGTGGTATATCCTTGAAGAATGCAGTCTACTGTGATTATGATCTGTTCTGTCTCTCACTTTATATCCTCCACAACATGCATGCCACTGCCACAACTCAGATTATCTTTACTTTTACTACTTGTAGGAGCAGTATGTACATAATTCCTTAGCATTTTGCATTTGTCCACATAGTATTCCTGCATTGGGAGTTTTATGCATATGCCCATGTGAATTTGTAAACTTTTTTATTACTTGCATGCTTTTTTCCAACAACATATTTTTACATCTGATCATTTAATGACTGTTTGTTAATGCGAATGACAACACCAGTAATGTTAAACATGTCCATGAATTCACTCTCTAAAAAGTACAATAGTATAAACTTTCCAAGTCTACTTGTTACTAGGCTACCCCTTGCTTATGTATTCTTGTTTTTACCTATATGTTTCTCTGCCTTCCATTCCCACTCACTTCTAGGTCTCTGTTGTTTGAATACGCTCCTTTCTTTATACTGTGTACACATAGGTTAAGAGCTTCTTTAACTCAACGTGGCCATAAGCCTGTGTTGTCCTCGGGCTGAGGCTGCTCATCATGTTGTGGGCCTTGGCTTCTTGCATATTTGATGAGCAATTTTGCTTTTTGTGCACATTGGGCTAACATTAGCTTCAGCACAAAGTGCACATGGTGTTAATGAATCTCTGGGAACATATATAAGTGTTTTGGTAGTGTGAATGTGTTGTGTGTGTGTACTGAAATTGTTTCTTGGGTTGTTGCAGTTAAAATTGTGGTAGCAGTGGTGTGCTTGGGTATTTGGCTGAGGATGTTTATTTGTATTTTGATGTAGTGTTATAAAAGGAAAATATTAATGTTATTTTGATTCTTTTTGCAGTTACTTCAGTTTCAATTTTTGTGTGTTTCTTTGGGTTGGTTGTGCAGCAGATATGCGTTTTTTTTTTTTTTTTGGTAATAAGTTTGTTGACTGATTTGGCATTCAGTATTTGTTAATGTAATCATATACATATATGAATATATATATATATTTGTAAGTGCTTGAGCATGCACACACGTGCTTGTATGTGTGTGTGTGTAAGCTCACACACACATGCTTGTATATGTTTGTGCGTGTGTGTGTGTGTGTGTGTGTGTGTGTGTGTGTGTGTGTGTGTGTGTGTGTGTGTACTTGCAAATGTATACATGGAATTAGTGGGAAGGCTCAGTTTGGTGTTACTATAATGTGATTAACACTGACACAGTAAAGTCAAATCACACATTGTCAACATGCTTCTACCCATACTGCAAGGTTACTTCTTGGAACATGTATTATAGTAACACCAAACTGAGCCCTCCCACTAATTCCATATATAAATTTGCAAGTACACACACACATGCACACAGACACACACACACGTACGTGCACAAACATACACAAGCACGTGTGTGCATGCTCAAGCACTTACAAATTTATATGCGCACGTGCCACCTTTTTGAATTGTGATATGCTGAATGCAAAATCCTGAAATGTCAAAATATTCCAACTTTAATGTGGCGAACTAATAACAAGCATGTACTACATGTATGTTCCCTGTGCCAGTACACAGCTAGTCAGCAAACAATATCACTCCCCTGTTAGTAAAATTCAGAAATGAGCACTAGCATGGGTTCACATCCAAAAAGTTTGGACAAATCAGAGTCCCACGAGCCTCCACTCCCTGAAAGACAAGCCGCCAAAATGTAATTCCAGAAAACACTGTTTTAGTGTTTTTTGCATGGTTATCCCCCCCATACCCCTGATATGTGGCAATGCCCACCCATACCCCCTAACTAACATAATCAACTCCATAGTCACACTACAGGGGTGGGAAGGGGGTAAACAACCCAAAATGGCACTTAGCGCCTGCATGATTCCCTAGCAATGCTTGTCAATGGAAATGACATCATTGTTGGGGAATCAAGTCATGGGGAGTGGAGGCTCAGTGAATTTCCTTTTCTGGAGCAGTAGTACTTCACATGGGTCCTGCAAGGGGGAGGGGCTGAATTAAGTGCTCTATGCATGTAGTAGAGTAGATATTTTGATTTCAACATTTTAAAATTACAATATCTTGACATTTCAAAATTATCCATTTAATGGGCTGACTTTCTTTATACTGCTTTTCAGTAAGATGACATGGACCCTGTAGACAGATAGATAGCTGTAGATATAGCTATATGGATATATATGATTATATTGTGAATTACTGAAATGTCAAACACAAAAGATTGACAAAAACAATTTGAATATTCAGAATATTAAAGAATCAAAACACCAGGATAGCAAAGGACTGCAATAAAAGAACATTTTCTTGCTGTGATCTTTAAACCAAAACCCTGACACAACATTCAGACTTACATTTGTCTTAGTAGTAGTACAGTTTCAATTTTTTTAGAGTATAGTGTAAGTTTAGGGTTAGGGACAGTGGCATATGGATTGGTACTCATTGTTAAGATGGGCAGGGGGCTTCTTCTTAGTTTGCTTCTGGAATCAGTCTTTGATTAATCTGTAGTGTCTTGCACTCATTTTGCATTGAGAGTATATGTGTACACGGACCTATGAAGGCAATTGCTGTTGCTAGGCATTTTTATCATTTTTTTATCCCTTTCATTATTTCCTTTGTTGCCATCTACAAGTCAGCTGTTTCACTGGCAGTCACTGTGATTTTAGTCAAACTCATCTAGACGAAATACTATATCTTAAAATAGTTAAAAACCACAAATACAGTTCCATGTACCCTCCACAACTTCCACTGTCACTCTAGACACTAGTCTTCCATTTCAAGCTATTGCTGTTATTCCTTGCAGTGAAGACTGTACATTTGATTGCTTTCACACTATATTAATCATACTACTAAGTCATGCAGTTGTTGTTTCTACTGCTTTTTAAGCTCTTTCTGTCTAGAATGTACTTTATCCAATAAGCAGTTTCCCTTGTCTGCTTATTTTATTGTAATGGTTGCATTTGAAGCATTGTTTGCTTAAGTGAATAGATGTATCCTACATTGAGACACTACTCTATTTAACTACTCTAGCCTTTCAGTCAGCTCTTTGCATTGACTCTGTTTATTCCATCTTTTTAATAGTCACTGTAAACAACATGCATGAATATCTGGTACATAGAAAGACTTCATTAGCATTCAAGGCTCTAATATGTGCATTATGTTATCTTCTAATTTCATTTGTTTGCAGGCAGTTTCCCATTTACTACCAGACAACATCTAATGGAGCAATTGCAAGTCTCAATTAGTGTAACTGTTTGAAAAAGAAAAGAAAAGAATGCTTTGCCATTAGTCAGTTTTACAAAAGGCATACCATCAGAGCATTTGCACCCTATTGCTTGTAGCAACATGAGTCATGTAGACTTTAATAATTTAAAAGCTTTATACATCAATTACCCATGTTCAGAAACAATTCTACTTTAGAAATGTGTGCAAATGATTTGGCATAATGGGGCAGCATCCTTAACCAGACTTTTGAATTTATGACTCTACGTCATCTTTGTTTTTTTTACTGATTCATGGACATCACTCACAAAAAGAATTTGATATATTTAAAATTGACCTTTTCATTTTACAAAACTTGCTATTTTGCAACCAGTCAAACATTGTTCTATAATAATAATAGCAATAATAATAATATTAATAGTAATACACACACACTAGTATATATATATATATATATATATATATATATATATATATATATATATATATATATATATATATATATATATATATATGTATACACACACACACACACACACACACACACACACATATATATATATATATATATATATATATATATATATATACACACACACACACACGCACACATACATATATATATATATATATATATATTTTTTTTTTTTTTTTTTAAATGAACTCAGTAAACACATAGGATACAAGTTGCATTTTTTGAGTTATCCAGAAACACTACATGGTTAAGTTTAACTGACTTGCTTAGTGTCACACAGTAGGCAAAAAGGGGTAGTAGGAATCAATGTCTGTACCCGTAGCTACAGGAAGCAGGTTGCTAACAATTCATAGCCTCTGCACTAACTGGCAAGCTAATATAGTAGTAGTTAATAATAATAAACTGAATGTATTGCATATTCATGATTTACATTCAATAGATATGCTTTATAATTTCATGAAGATTTAGGGAAGGATGGAGGAAGAGAAGAAAAGGTAGGGGAGAGTGTGATGTAAAGGGACAAATTTCTATATGATAGATGGTTTCTTTATTAAAATGGACTCTTCCAATTCGTTTGATAAATGGATCAGATTAGCAAAAGTTCTATTGTGTGACTAATAATAAAAGATATCGTAGGTGGCACTGGGTAAAACCTGCCTAACTAGATATGTTTTAAGGCCCAGTTCAGTTCTTGTCTGAAAACATCACCTCTTGGAAGTCCATATCACCCGTATTGGTAACCCTGAAGTGTATTTCTATACTTAAAAATGCATTATCTATGGAGTTATTTTATTTCTTATGTTTACAAAGACAGAGGCGCACATGTACAATTGTGCACAGAAACACACGCACACGCACACACATAAACACATGTAGTTTGTATATTGTAAAGAAAATGTAATTTTCTTTTTGCAACAGACATATCTCTGTCACTATTTTAGCTCTGAAACAAGGATTTGTTGCAGCAATCAGCTTTGCTGTAGGGTGCAACTTCAGGATTTAGTAGATAACTTTTCACAGAAATGGCTGCTTTGTTGATTCTATAAAAGTATTTAGTGATGAGATAGCAAACATCTCTGGTAATATTTTTATTGCTGGTTAAATCAGGAGTGGCTGGAGAATGCAGTGGCTGGTTACTGATAGAAAACCCACTTGTGCATGTGAGATAACATCAAACATCCTTCTCATACTGCCTATTCTTCTGGTTGAAATGCTTGATTCTTCAGCTAAGATATTCCAATCTGCTGTATGTATCTCATTGAAATAATCAGAAGTATATTACTGAGGCCATTATTTATGTGTTGATTCATTCAACTGATCACACTCGTATATCCGTGCATGTGTGTGTGTATATATATATATAAATGCATGCACGTTTGCATGTGTGTGTTTGTGTATGAATTTCTTTATTAATTTGGTCATAATATGTCATCTGAAGTGTACATAGTCAATAAAGAAGCTGCAACTGTTTGGCACATTTATATGTTTATGGACTTACAATTGAGTCATATGTATCTTACAGAAACAAACTGAAATGTGTGGTGATACATGTATTTCTGAATTTTTTTAAGCATTTTTGTCTCTGACATGGCTGACTATCAGCCCTTCTTTGATCGCTAGGTCTAACAATCCATTCTATCTCCCTCAGAAAGCATTGCTCAGTTGTTTCTGTAGTCTCCATCAAGGCCAAACCATATCAGTGGGTTTGCCAATTTGTCCCTCCCTCCTCCCCTAGAGTGGGTATGCCTACCCCCTTTGCCTCTCCCATAAAGCACCCAAGCCATTATTTAAACTCATGTTACTTGGGCCAAGATCAGGGCTTTAATCTTTTTTGCCACTGGTACGAGCCAAAGTGTTTTTGCTTTTCATGGGTTTCATGGCTATTTTACTTTAGGGGATGCCTTCACATGATACATTTAGCAAGTTGTTTTTCTATTAGCAACTACTAAAAATGTGCTGTACCATTGTAGTCACATGAGTGCTGTGACTGTGGAACATCTTGCTTGTTAACGTGCTCACTTTGCTACTCTCTCTCCATGATGTGTATAGGTTCATAGGTACATAGGTAGGAACTAGGTTTGCTGCCCAGGGCCATTTTAAGCCTAGCCAATTTCCCTTTTGTGCAAGAATAAACCTATCCCATTTGGTTTCAGATTGGCCCTATCCATCCCCATGGTCAATAATTATATATTATCCTTAATGAGAATAACTGGGTTCTGAAAACAGATAATTTGAGGGGATACATCCATATGATAAAGCATTTAGGTGCTGCCTGTCTCCATTAGTAGTATAAGGGAAATTCCTGGGGATAATTTTCTGTTTCCCATCCATAGATCCAAGTTGCGTTTGAATACAGACTGGAATGAACTTTGTTTTATTGGATGTGGAGTTATTCCAGACTAGTAAGATACTCTGCGAGATATACTTGTCCCTCCAAACTGTTCTGTTAATATTGCAAAAGATGATTAGATCCCCAGACCAAATATTTCTGATGCCATTTGATCTGCTGATGTGCAGGAAATCCATCAGTACTGGGTCAGAGGATGCCTTGTATACCAGGCACAAATCACCTCTTAGCAGTCTGTAAGATATCAAATATAGTGATAGGATTTTGAGTTAGTCCGTATAGGACATATTGTATAGGCCTCATATCCTTTTAGTAAGGTATCTTTATAGGCATTCCAGTTGTTACAAGTTTCTCGACAGATACATGCCAATGGTGGCATTATATTCAATGACTGGCCTATGGAGGGCTGAGTATAGGGGAACAATGACATCCCTAGAGCTAGATAAATCCCTTTGTTGTGTAGTGTGGAAAGACCTTCTTGCAACAATGCACACATGTTGGTCAAAAGTTAAGTCACTCTCCATGTAAGTTCCCCAATCCACTGGGTCAATTCTTACAGGCATATCATCAATATGGTAATTACCTGGGACGGATGATTTCCCAATGGACATAATGATGCATTTTTGGGGATTTAATTTCAGTCCATGATTTTGGCACCAGTTATTTATTTGGGACAAGCCTTCCTGCAGGATGGCTAAGTCATTTGGGGATTTACTGACTGCTTCTATCTTGCATTCTTCTGAAAACTTAAGTCAACTAGAGCCCTTTGCTATTAGCTTTTACTTCAGAAAAGTAGATAACTGGGGGACTACTGTGGTGACTGATACCTTTGTGGCCTTAACTTTCCCTATTCTGATTTCATGAATCCTATTTGCCAGGCAGTTGGCAACCCTGTGGGTGACATGGGTGTTTATTCCCAATTTGTTTAGCTTTTCTAATATGCCTGAGTGGGAATTATGTGAAAAGCTTTGGTCAGGCAGAGGTAAGTACCATTTTGCCTTCACTGCTTTGGTGACTTGTTCAAAAATTGCACAAGGTTCAGTAAGCATGACCTGCCCTTGACAAATTCAAACTGAGACAGGTCCCGTGTTTGGAGGTTCCTTATGTCAAAACAGTGCAAGAAACTTCTCTGTGTGGAAGATTTTCAGTCCATATATCTCTAGTTAATCACTGTATATTAATCAGGTCAGACAAAAGTAGTAGAAGTAGCGAACTTAAACTCGTCTTAAGTCAATAAAAAAATAAATAATAATAAAAAATATATAATTGTACAGAATTACAAAGTATTCAAAAGTAATCCAAGCAAGGCAGGCAGTCTGTTTCCAGTCGAAAATCCTTTATTAAGTACACAGACAAGCGATCCAAGTAAAACAAAAATAGAATAATAGTTTCCTCACAAGCTTTCTAAATATATATATATATACTTTTTATCAGGCAAGGGAGTGGTTTATTGTGCTGTAAAACAAAGTGTTATTGGTACAGATGTTAAATTCAGATCTTTTCCCCCACCAGTGTGACATTCGAGCTGGTCCTGCCCTATTTAGTAGCTGTCATAATAACGTAACCCTTATGTACTTTACATAAAATTTATAATGATGTGGTACCTCTTATTTAACCAGATTATTAAGTAGATTATTAAGTCTGTGATTTTATCCAAGACAATATACTACATGGCTGGAAATATGTCAGCCTTAGTCCATTTGGCAATCCAAAAAATTAAAAAAAAAATATATATATATATATATATATATATATATATATATATATATATATAAAAACATACACCTTGCATGTAAAAAATCAGTTGTATAATATCATATTCTAATACTCTATCCACAAACCCCCAGGGAGACAGGAAAACCAAACAGTGGACAGGGGTGAGGGAAATACAATACCTGGGCAATCCCAACTGGAACCCTGACTACAACCCAGGTCCCAGGCTCAGACAGAGGAACCAGCCACAATAACAGGTACAATAACAACAATAACATGTGCCACAATAACAGGTGGTCTACTTATCTGGAACCACTCTGTTAAAGCACTGACTGAAGATGAAAAAAGTGTGTTGTCTAAAGGACTTACTTTTGTACCAAGTTGCACGAGTGAGGTTGCTCAGGTACTGATAGACCTTAAAATGTTTGTGAGGAGGCTCAACTTAAGGGTACAGTTTCATGGCAAAAGTAATGACATTAAAATAAGCCTATTGATGAAACTATAAAAAAGCCTAGCAGCTATTGTCCACCACTACATCAAACATTAGCTGCTTTTGAAGTGAAATGGGAGATGGATATCAGGAAACTCCTTAAAAAAACTGCTAACAAAAACTTTATAACTTAACACAGGGAGAATGAAAATCATTAATTAAGCTAGACAATGATAAATCATGGTGTGTAATGAAGGCAGACAAAGGAGGAGGTATACTTGTGACTGATACCACTAGCTACAACCAGAAGATAGAGAACATGCTGGAGGATAACAGATTTTATGAGTTATTTACCATGGATGACATAAAAAGAGAATATGATTTATGGAACACTAATCTTACCACATTATGGGAAGAAAAACTTATTACTGAAAATCTTTATAATTATTTATGGAGCCCATGCCCATGTTTACCTTACATTTTTAGAATAACAAAGCCACACAAGAACAGAGAAGACCCACCTTATAGACCAGTGGTAGCAAGTTGAGGTTCCCTTACTGAAGCCACAGTCATTTACCTTGATCACTTGCTGAAACCTTTAGCAGAAAAGAATGTCATACATAAGAGATTCAATGGATATTTTGAGGAAAATAAAAAGCACTACAGTGGAAGCTGACAGTATTTTATTAACTATTGATGTGGAATCCTTGTACACAGTGCTTCCTCACAATTATTGTATAACAGCAGCTATGGAGTCTATTAATGAACATAATCAAGGTACACAGGCACAACTGCAAAAGTTAAGGAAGCTCATTAATCTTGTACTGGACTTCATTTTCTTTACTTTCAATGGCAAACACTACAAATAAAAAACTGGTATAGCAATGGGGGCTGCCATGGCTCCCAGCATAGCTAACATAGCCCTGAGCAAGTGGGAGGAGGACTTTGTTTAAACAACACAGACTACATGCAGCATATCACATGCTATTTATGTTTTATTGATGATATCTTTATTGTGTGGGAAGGTGACACCTTGCAGCTTGGTGATTTTATCACTTACCTCAATCAAACAACCCCCTTCCTGAAGTTTACTTCTTCCCATAGCTATACTTCAACCACTTTCTTAGATATGCAGATTTACAAGGACACCAACAATAATAGAATCACCACTGATCTATTCAGAAAACCAATGAGGGTTAATTTATTACTCTACAGTAAAAGTCTACAGCCTACAAAAACCAAGTATAATATAGTGAAGTCCCAAGGCTATAGATTAGCTAGAATTACCACAGAGATGGAACCACTTTTGAGAAACCTGAACAACTTAGAGAATGATTTTCTTGTGAGAGGCTATGAAAGTCAGATGTTAAAAAACATCCTGCAACCCATTATAGAACTGAAAAGGACTGAAGCACCTTCACTCAACCTCCCCAGTAGGAGAATGTTAAGAAATTCTACGGAGAATAACAAATGCAAAAATAGCTGCATCCTGACATACACTTTGGATTATCACAGTATCAAAAATGCTGTTGAAGAAAATTGGGACATTGTTACAGGAAACCCTTTTCTGATTAACATCTCAGGTGAAGCCTTATCCTTTATTTATAGGAAGGCCAGGAACACTACAAGTTTTGTTGAATTTAAACCTAGACCATATGATAGAAACACTAAAAGATGTGAAACTAATTGTACATTTTGTATATTTATACAGCAAGGTGATAGTTTTTATTGCCCTTATTTAAAGAAAATCATTAAGACCAGTGCAGGAGGTGACTGTAAGACTACAAAAGTAATTTACAGGGCACAGTGCAATGAATGTGATGCATTCTATGTAGGCAAGACTGTAAATAAACTCAAGTGTAGGATTTCATGTCATCTGTCAGAAATCCACTCTGGATATAAAAATAATGCACTAGCCAAACACCTTTATTTTCATAAAAGACACACAGGTTTTAAGTTCCAAATCCTGGCTCACATAGACATCGGCAATCTTGAAGGAGACATCCCATATATTCTGGAGAAACATGAACTCATGTGGCAATTAAAGCTGAACTATTTTAGGAAGCCTGGACTAAACTACTACTGTTCAATTAAAAGTGCACTGGAACTTAAAAAATTGCTACATTGTTTACATGACTAAGTTTATTTTATTTTATTTTATTCTACCAGTTGGTTTTAAATACCATTTTAAATCAGTTGTAATTTAAGTGTATATTTTGTTTCCATCATCATACATTTTTTCTTTTTCTGGTTCTCTTTTTTCCACATTTTTCAAAATGATCTGTAATAACAATACTAACTAATTATACAATTATATATATTTTTATAGATAATTTTTAGGGTTCTTGTACACAGACCTAAAGAAGTCTAGAAGGACGAAAGCAATCTTTGTTAAAAATATGTTATGAAAATAGAATATGATTTTTACAATTGATTTTTTACATGCAAAATGTATATGTATATATTTATATATGTTTTTTGATTGCTAAATGGACTAAGGTTGATATATTTCCAGCCATGTAGTATATTGTCTTGGATAAAATCACAGACTTAATAATCTGGTTAAATAAGAGGTACCACATCATTATAAATTTTATTTAAAGTACATAAGGGTTATATTATTATGGCAGCTACTAAGTAGGGCAGACCCAGTCTGAATGTCACACTGATGGCAAAAAGGATGTGAATTTAACATGTGTACCAATAACACTTTGTTTTACAGCACAATAAACCACTCTCTTGCCAAATCAAAAGTATATATATATATATATATATATATATATATATATATATATATATATATAGAAAACTTATGAGGAAACTATTACTCTATTTTTGTTTTACTTGAATCGCTTGTCTGTGCACTTAATAAAGGATTTTCAAATGAAAACAGATTGCCTGTCTTGCTTGGATTATTTTCGAATACTTAGTAATTCTGTACAATTATATATTTTTTATTATTATTACTTTTTTTTTATTGACTTAAGATGAGTTTAAGTTCACTACTTCTACTACTTTTGTCTGATCTGATTAATATACAATGATTAACTAGAAATATATGGACTGAAAATCTTCCACACAGAGAAGTTTCTTACACTGTTTTGTTTTTGGACCCACTACACTTGTTTAGTGGGTTGTTTTGAGACTTCAGGGATACCACAGAGATTACTTTTTTTGTTGTTGTTGTGGTTCCTTATGTCCTGATTAATTAGATCCATAATAAGTGTTTCCATGCCTTTGCATAATAGGCTGGTTACACTTCTGTGCCTGGGAGTTTTCTTGGGTCTGTGGAAGGACCACCGTTATGTAGGGGAAATAATTTTCATTCACTTGAAACAAAATGGGCATGTAGGCTGAGAGACTGAACAGTGTTGTTATGGGTGTGGCTAAATCATGCTTCATGCTATTTAAAATGCACCCAGGGATATTGTAAGAGTGCATTGATGCAGTACTTTTAGCTTTTGATAGCACCTTTAAGACTTGGTCGTGTGTGATAGCTGGAAAGGGACAGCCGAAGGAGAGGAAGGGGTAAAGTTAGAGATAAATTTATCCGCCCATAGGTTTGATAAATCTTCAGCCTTAGTCTAAGTAACATCATTCACAATCAGCTCAGCATATTGCTGTGTTGTGCTTTTGAGATTATGAACATAACTAAAAAAATGCCTTGTGATTGCTTTTGCTTTGGGTTGCTAATTTAGCATCAGACTTGGCTTTGGTGGATTTTTAAGCTCCTCAGTTGTTTGTTACAATTACAGTATGTACTATTTTGTAAAAGTAGACAAAAAGGGGTTATAAGCCATTGCTTTGGGGTTTTTTCACTAATTTGCAAGGAGGCATGTAGAAGCCTTTTTTGTGTAATGGTATTGAATGGGACAGTAAGTTTTCAAGAGTATTGAGCAATATCCTCTCAGGAGAATTTGGGAAGATCTTTTACATCCAAAAGCCTTCCCCTGCACAGAAGCTATTGCACGGCTAGAACAAATGTAGATTCCACAAAAAAAGAAGCCAGCAACTGTGAGCTGTGAAAACTAATTTAATTAGTAAAACATGTAAAGAACTTCAGTAAGCAAAACAGATTGGTTTCGGCTTTGGTTTTTACCTAGCCTTCATCAGTGCCTGATGAAGGCTAGGTAAAAACTAAAGCCGAAACCAGTCTGTTTTGCTTACTAAAGTTCTTTACATGTTTTACTAATTAAATTAGTTTTCACAGCTCACAGTTGCTGGCTTTTTTTTGTGGAAGATATTTTACAGGCTAAATAGACACACAGATCATCTCACTAGAGTTGTTTATATGGGATGTCTTATTATGAAATCAAAGCATACGTGATGTTTATAACTTGTCACTGACAGCCAGTGTCTAAAGTACTACCATTACTTTCAGATATTTATACATCTTTTAACAATAAAATACACATACTTGTAATATTTATGTAAATATTTTATGCACTGTCTACTTGGAAGTATTGTAGAACTACATGATAGCCTCAGCAAGCACACACAAGTAAGCTGTGGCTTTTGACACAATCTAGATTGTCAGTAAGTGAGCTACTGTTATTTGTTTTCATTAAAAGTATATGAATATCAACATTATTCATATTTCAATAAATAACCTGAACCACAGTGGATTTACATACTACAGCAGGATATCAAAAGGAAGGGTAAATAATGATGGAAGACTCTTATATTAACAACTGCTGTCTAAACTACCATCACATTTCAAAGGTTCATTCTTTATCAATAAAATGCATCAGTGTCATATTTATTTTAAGACCTTAGATCTACTCAGAAGAATTGCGGAACAGCATTTCATAGGCTCAGTCAACAAAAAAATTTAAGAATGTCTTGAGACAAAAATTCAATGGTCAGTAGTGAGATGCTATAATGTGTTTTCATTCAATATTATGAATATATGCAATATTAATATTTTGCCCAATAAATCAATTTTATGTGGTACTTCCTACAGTGTGGGACAGATGGGCTTCTGTGCTTTTTTTAGCTATTTTGTCTCTGATACAGCTTACATCATGCTGACAAGCTTTTCACTGCCCCCTAACTACTAATACTTTGCAGATATTTATACTTGTCTGACAATAATTTAATAACTATGCATATCTACATCCTTTATGTAGATGTCTAAGGTGAAGTCCACACAGTAGCATAGTGTAACAACATTTCATAGGATAGATCCGTAAGCAAGCCTGGAATGGCTGCTGCCCAAACTGAGTGGTCAGTAAGTCTGGATATTTAATTCTTGCCAAAGTATGATTTTGTCTTATTGATATTTATATTAAGCTTTACCCATATCGAGTATATATGTTACCTCATGGTGTCAAATGGAGGCTTACATAATTCTGCAAATATGGTCATTGATACCCACTGTCTGTCTGCTACCAGTTTGCAGACACATATAATTGCTTAATAATAAAATATGCAAATATTAATAAATGCTATGTTTCTGTAAATATCCTGGACATTGTCTATCTATCCATCCATCCATCCTCAACCCCTTTTCCCATGTTGCACATGGTGTCAGGGTGTCATTTCTGCAGTGACAATCATCTCAAGCCAAGGTTTACACCGCTGGGTGGCTAACCCTGACACAGTTGTTTATTCGCACCACTCACCCATGCACACACTCTCACCTGTGGCCAGTTTAGAGTGTCCAGTCCACCTACTGCATGTCTTTGGAATGTAGAAGGAAACCAGAGTACCTAAAGGAAACCCATGTGCCCACAGGGAGGACATGCAGACTCTGCACAGAAGGCACCCCAGCCAAGAATCAAACCAGAAAACCTCTTTCTTGAAGTGACAACACTAACCGTTGCACCACCCTGGTATTCTCTACCTATATCAATAGTAAAAAAAGCATTTTACATGCCAGTTACCATAGAGGTCAGGTATAACTTCGCAGACAAATGGGGTACCTGGCACAAGAAAAAGTCTGAATTATTTTCTGAAAATATTATAAATATATGCCATCTATTAATAATTATATGACAAACTTGAAGCAGAAGGTGTTTATATGATACTCCATGGCATGAAATGAAAACACACAGAATGGTAACAAAATTTTGCACTGATAGTGGATATCTAACTAGCTCTGTTTTGCAGACAGTTATATTTATTGGTTTATTAAATATGTAATAATGCATAGAAATCATAATTATTCAGTTATGAGAAAAATTGTGTTTCATCTATAAAACTAATTTGAGCAAATGGAAGATCACATCTATACAAACAAACATCACACTGATATTTGGGGGTGAATCTGCTATTTTGCTAATTACAAGTTCAATATAAAATCATCATTATTTTTGACTGTCATATTAATTATAACCATTATGAAAATGAGTGTATACTGAAGAACTTTTATATTTTCCATGTTTTGCAACTGTTACAGATGTATGCATTTTGTTTACAGGTAAGTTTCAAAACTTCATTCTCTGGAATTTAGGTCAAGCGAATGCTTTCCAGACTGAAAATCTGCATTCATCAGGTGGTGTGAAATTCTATTCAGCCTAGACATTAATGAGTTCAGAAATGGAATTTGTGCTTCAGGTCCTGTCTCATAACTCCTTTTATACTGTACTTCCCCCAGTTGGCTAGTATATCATATTTCCCATCTTATAAAATGTCAGCTATTTAGTCAATAAATAGTTAATTCATTGCCAAAAAAAAAATTAATGGGAATGATCCTGATGGCAAAACAGTTCATTTCTAGTTTCTACTTATAACATAGTTTCTTGCAGTAGTTCTCAGTAAATAAGGCAACACATTTATAAATCCTGAGTATACACAGGTCAATATGTCCAAGAAATGTGCCCCATAAAATAAGCAATTTGGAAGGCCTGCTTGGTATTCACTTAACTATAGTTGCACTGTAATAGTTATTTAGCATCCAGATGACTATCTTATTTGATGTAGAGCATTACATAAACATGCGTTTTTATGCTTCTTAACAATGACTAGATCAGTAACTTAAGACATGTTCCTGCACTATCTATAGCCTTTGCTTCATTTTACATATTCCCAGATGTTGAAAACATATTTTGGAGAGATGCATCAGTCTCAACTACTTACATACATGCATGTATACAAATATTTCAGGTATGGCTCGGTAGATTTGCAGCCCCAGGAAAGGCAGAGCATGCAGTTATAAATTACAATAGAACCCTTGGAAACTTGAATAGTGTTATGGCACCAGTGAGTGCAAATAATAAAAAAGAGCTACACTTCCTTAGCTAAGTGCATTTTTCCTTCAGATGTTGTAGGCAAAACGATGAAAGAGCAATGGAGATAAACTCTTACAGAAAGAACAATAATATTTTATTCAACCTCAACATAGTGTGCAGTAAGGGCGCTGACGAGGGCAGAAATGGTACAGAGAGGAAGAAGCTGCTAAATTGTTCTTTAATAACATGTTGATAGATGTGGATAAGTCTGTAGGGAAAAAAAACACTCCGAGGGGAAAAAATAAATATAGTGCTTAGGATGTATTTCTCCTTTCATAACTGAAGCTTATTCAAGGTTAGACTTCACTGGGCCCTGCATATTAAACACTTTCATGTGGGGGATACTGCCAAATTTCATTAAAATAATTCCAGTATCATAATATGCTTATGTTACTAAGTGGCATACAACTTTATGTTAATTGAAGATATGTCAGGCTCACTAACAGATTGCATTTTAATGTGAGCAGGGTGATTTATTAATATATTATTCAGTGAATGAGGATTACACTGGAAAATAAGGTTAAACTGAACTGAAGAAATCTATGCTATTTGTATTAAGTAACATTTTTCTAACTCACTTTAGAAACTAGCAGAGATAAAATATGCTTCAAACATAACCACATATGTATTTCTCGGTTGTAGCTTTTGTAACAGATGACCATATTCCTGTGAAGAAGTATTCCTCACTCAGACATCCGTGGGTTTTTTTTACCTTTGTTGTATCTCTCATTTTGCTGGCTAGGCTAAGTACATGTAATGGTTTAAGTATCTCCTCAATTCAACAAACATCCTAACAATAAAACTGTACAACAGAAGACATTATCAAAAAACAAATTACATTGAAGATGATGCATATTCTTATAAAAAAATAGGTTTCAGTCAGGCTTATTTACTGTTTGTTGACTTGGCATTGCCTTTCAATACTAAAATTAGTGCAACAGTCCAGTATTCAGAACGGTAATAGAGATATGTCTCCACTAGCAGGGCATTAAACTTGTATCCCTCAATTCATCAAAGCTGTTTAAGGATACTTTTATGCTTATTGTATTCAGAACTATAATACAAAAATATAAGTTATAGGAATGCAGTAAGTGCATACACTTATACGAGGTTTCTGAACTACTAAAGGGTACTTCCATGTTAGCAGATTTTTGGGCTGGGCAATACTGCTCCTCTAAAATGATATCTGTTCAAATTTTTGTGAAAAGTCAGATAATCTCACCAGGCTTTTTACACACAAATGCGTCCATACAGTATTGGATCTACATGGTAGGGTATTAGTCAAAAACTATGTACTAATATTTTTTTCATATATTTACTTTAGTTTGTTGACCTGATAAGTAAACTTGTCCAAAGGCCATTTTCAACCCTGACCCAGGTCAAATTGGTGAATACATTTAATGGAAAACAAGCTCACATAGATACTTTCTTTTAAATATATACAGCATTGGTATAAAATGCAGTGCCTTTAGCTGACATGTATAAAGTTTACATAATGCATTTAATATGATTTTATTACCTTGAGATGACTGCTTCTGTTCAACAGCTACTGACCAATCCAGGAGCTTTAAATTTCACACTCATAACAAAAGTTTGAAATAAAGAACTGAACTGCCAGGAGCATACCTATTAGTTGTGAAAGAGTTATATGCAACTCTATTATTATGCTGTAATCGGGGGGGGGGGTTACTATTTAAGTAGTTTGAAGGATGATGTGTTTTATTCTGATGAAGTTCCATATTACTGGGGATGAAAGCACTTAATTTTTTTATATTGCTTCATGTTTATGTGGAAGTCCAGTTTTTGGTGAATTGTTTTATTTCATTAAACATCTGTTAGTTGGTGTACTTATGACAGCTCGGTTCTATATTTTGTTCTTGATAAAATTTAAGTTGTGGCATAATTTTCTAAAACATTGTCTTGTAGTTAGCACAACTTGATTTTCTTCCCCTATATATTGAAAAAAAATCTGAGTAAGTGGCTACATAACCATTGTTTCATTTCATAGCCTTCTCCTTGAAAAGATTTTCTGCACTTTACTGTTTTTTTTTTTTTTTTTACACAAACAACATGATTCTTCTCTAAGGCATTTGGATTATAATGTGCTTAATTGTGTGACAGATGTTATGAGTCTGCATTAGTAACAGTATTTAGAGCACAACCTAGAGCTGTTTACTGAATTTCCTGTTTGCACTTATTTTTAAAATCGTTTTTTTTTCAAAACTTGCATTTTATCTGTCTTTGGCCTAGCACTCTTGTGTGGGGTCATTTACTGCACTGTTATAACTTGTTGATACTTGTGCACCTCTGCTATCTCTGAAAAAAAAAAAAAAAAAAACAAATCTTGCTTTTTTCCCACTTTTCTGAGATTTAAAAAAGTTCAGTTACAGGCTTGCTGTTCTTTAACTGTTTGTAAGTTTCTTGGAGGCCATTTTTTGCTTGGGATAAAGGGAAGTCTCTCTGTTGATCAGTGGCAGTAAAAAAACATTGAGCAGCCTGCCTGCCCCTGTGGGAGTGGTTACTGACTTGAAACTGTAGTTTTATTGGCCATTTTGGGTCAATTCCAAAACTCCTTCATCTCTTAAAACCTGGTTGCCTTGTGGTTTTGGCGTCTTTTCAGGCTTGTTGGCTGTTGGTGAAGCACCCACCAAGAGGAGAAAATGCTGAGAGAAGAAAGGAGCCACTTTTGAGATTTTAAGTATTTTTCCTCGGTTTATTTGCTAAGTTTTTCTGCCTAGCCGCCTATTTTGAGCATTTTATGGCTTGTTAAACTTGATTTCTGCATTAGTCACTGTATTTAGAGCACAACCTAGAGCTGTTTACTGAATTTCCTGTTTGCACTTATTTTTAAAATCGTTTTTTTCTCAAAACTTGCATTTTATCTGTCTTTGGCCTAGTACTCTTGTGTGGGTCATTTACTGCACTGTTATAACTTGTTGATACTTGTGAACCTCTGCTATCTCTGAAAAAAACAAAAAAAAATCTTGCTTTTTTCCCACTTTTCTGAGATTTAAAAAAGTTCAGTTACAGGCTTGCTGTTCTTGAACTGTTTGCAAGTTTCTTGGAGGCCATTTTTTGCTTGGGCTAAAGGGAAGTCTCTCTGTTGATCAGTTGCAGTGAAAAACATTGAGCAGCCTGCCTGCCCCTGTGGGAGTGGTTACTGACTTGAAACTGTAGTTTTATTGGCCATTTTGGGTCAATTCCAAACTCCTTCATCTTCCTCTCTTAAAACCCTCTTTTGCACGGTTTTGCACATTTATGTGCATAGCGCAACAGTGGGCAGCGCCACCTAATTGGGTTTAAACTATTCCTGGCTCCACAAAGTCTGCTCTTCACTTTTTCCCTTAGAACTGCTCTATCTCTCAATTTAAACACCATATTCTCATTCTAAGGCCCTTCACTGTCCAATTAAGTAATCCTACAAGTTAGCACTATTAAACCATAAGCAATACTTACTCTTATACTCTCTACGATTACCCTGTCCTCTATTGGTCCATCTTAAATTCAGTTTCCCTATATTACTCTAGCATGCCCAAAGGTCAGTCAATGGTTTCCTTTCCAGTCCAGCTGGTGAATCTGGGAATTTTGAGGCAATGTTACAACTGTCTCATGTACACGGACAACCCTCTCCTCCTCCAAACAGGTTCAAATATATGTGAGAGATGCAACTATTTAGCCAAACTGGAGGCTGAGCTCTCTCATCTCAAAACTGGTGTAACCAGTCAGGAGGAGAAGGTAACCTCACACAACACAATTCCAGTATCACATAGTCCCACCACATCAGCGAACCAAACACATAAATACACAAAAATATACTCTGAGGCTCTAAATAAAAATCTACCAAAGCAGCAGAGACCTCCAAAGCAGACATCCAAGCAAACACTACCTCAAAACAAAACACGCCCAACACATAGCCCACAAAGTCAGTGTGCCAAGCAGCCACAGCCCTTAAGGCTGAATAACACACCTGATACTCTTGTAATAGGTGACTCTATTGTCAGACACACTGACGTCCCGCTCACCAGGGTGAATAAAGAGAAGGTCACAGTGAGTTGCCTGTCGGGTGTTAGGATCCGCCACATAATGCAAGCACTCAGGTCACTCCAAAGCAAATACAAATATGACTCAGTCATTGTACATGCTGGTGTGAATGACCTGAGATGTACCTCCCTGGACTACATGAAAAGAGACATAGAGGAGCTCTGATCATGTAACCCAGGCTGGTATGTCCCTGACCTTGAGCAGCATCTTACCCTCAACTAGAATGATGCCACAGTACAAAGACAAAATGATCGATTTTAAGAATTGGCTAAAATTTTGGTGTCATTCAAAGGGGATCCAGTGTCTGTCAGCCTCGGATGACATGCTCGACAAGCCACATTGCTTCGCTAGGGACAGCTTACACCTGTCACCACTGGGCTTTTGGATATTGGCAAAGGCTCTTGCCACCCCCATAGTGCCTTTTTTAGGCAAGGCTCAAAAGTCAAACCCACCCCCATAGACAGCACAAGGAACAAGAAACTAAAGTTAATGCTGCTAAACGCCAGAAGTCTTAACCTCAAGATGCATGCACTCGAAGCTCTCCTCAGTATGGAGAACATCGATATCTGTGCAGTGACAGAAACCTGGTTCAAGGCTCCAGAGAGCACCCCAGCACTACCAGGCTATACCTCATATCATGCTTTTCGGCCCCAAAACCTGGACCGAACCACAAAAGGAGGGGAATTTCCATATTTATCAAGGATATCCACACCTCCAAGATAGTGGCATTGCACGAAGTATCGGAGACCATCCATGTGCAACTAACTGGTTGTAGTTTAAATTTGGTGGCTTTTGCAGTGCCCGCCCCACTGTAGATTTGATCTAAGACACTCCCCCAGGACATCTCTTTACCGCATTCTACCTAATAAACCCTTTCTGCACTTGCTTTTAGTCCTTTTTAATTTAATTACATTTTTTCAAACTGTCTGTGGACTAATATTGCTACATATTCAAGTGTGCCAGCTTGCACTGCATGAGAATTGTATTTACTACTGCTTTTGCTACTTTTCTAAAAAAAAAAAAAAATCTTCTGCTTTTACTGTACTTGTGTTTCTTCCTACTTTATTTTGCTTTTGCGTCATCTTAAACGTTCTCAATTGTATTTATTACTGCTTGGTGTAAGTCATTCTAAGCCTTTTAGTTTAAACACTTGGGCTTCAGACCAGTTGTTTTACATTGAGAGGGTTTGTGGTCTGCACTGTAGTGGCAGAACAGGTAGCTTACATCCCTCAAAGTTGGGAACTGCTGATTGAGGGCTCAGTGTCTGTTATTCTAAAAGTATATTCTGGTTTAAGCACTTGGGCTTTCAGGCCAGTTATTTTACATTAAGAGGGTTTCGTGGTCTGCACTCTTGTGGGAGGAGAGGCTGATTTCTTCTTACTGAAATTGGTACACCTTGTTTGCTGTAGCATAGACTAGATCCAGGCCTGCTGAATCTAGCTTTGTTTGTATAACTTGAGCACTAATCCAGGCATTATTTAAAGTATTCAGTTGTATTTATTACTGCTTGGTAGTAACTTGGTTAAAGTGTAGCTATCATTCTAAGTCTTTTGGATTAAGCACTTGGGCTTCAGACCAGTTGTTCTACATTAGGAAGGTTTGTGGCATGCACTGTGGTGGCAGGACAGGTAGCTTTCATCCTTCTAAGTTGGGAACTGCTGATTGAGAGCTCAGTGTCGTCTGTTATTCTTAAAGTGTATTAGCTCTGGTTTAAGCACTTGGGCTTCAGGCCAGTTATTTTACATTAAGAAGGTTCGTGGTCTGCACTCTTGTGGGAGGAGAGGCTGGACTCTGCCCTTCTGAGCTGGGAATTTCTGGTTAAAGATTTATAGTGCCTGAATATTTGAACTGTATCTTACTGAAATTGGTACATCTTGTTTGCTGTAGCATAGACTAGATCCAGGCCTGCTGAATCTAGCTTTGTTTGTATGCTTGTTATTTCCCTGGAACGCTAATTCCACCTAAAACGCAGCTTCTCAGCGCTTCTGTGGATCCCTAGTGATATCTGCATTGCTTACTGTACTTATTTCCTTGCTTCGCTTGAAAGAAAGTTACTGTTTGTCGTTCTTGCATTTAAGTTACCTGTAACACATTGCACTTGTTACCTGGCACTTGCTCACTAAAGCAATTATAAGTCAGCACTAAAAATTAAAAGCACTACACCCTCGCTCCCCATTGGCCCTTGTTTTCAATTATAAAGGAATTCCCAATATTATTCTAGCATGTCCAAAGGTCAGTTGTCAATCTCCTCTCCGGTCCAGCTAGTGAATATGGGAATCTTGAGGCAATGTTACAACTGCCTCATGTACACAGACAACCTTCTCCTCCTCCCAACAAATTCCAACACATGTGAGAGATGCAACCATATAGCCAAACTGGAGGCTAAGCTCTCTCAACTCAGTACTGGCATAACCAGTCAGGAGGAGAAGGAAACCACACTCACTACAATTCCAGTCTCACATAGACCTACCACGACAGCAAACCAAACACATAATCACACAAAAACATACTCGGAGGCTCTAAATAAAGATCTGCCTAAGCAGCAGAGACCTCCAAAGCAGACACCCAAGCAACCGCTACCAAAAAACAAAACACATGCAACACATATCTCACAAAGCCAGTGTGCCAAACAGTCACAGCCCTTAAGGCTAAACAACAAACCTGATACACTTGTAATAGGTGACTCTATTGTCAGGCACACTGACGTCCCGCTCACCAGGCTGAACAAGGAGAAGGTCACGGTGAGCAGCCTGTCTGGTGCTAGGATCCGCCACATAACACAAGCACTCAGGTCACTCCAATGCAAGTACAAATATGAATCAGTCATTGTCCATGCTGGTGTGAATGACTTGAGACGTACCTCCCTGGACTACATGAAAAGAGACATAGAGGAGCTCTCTGAGCATATAGCCCAGGCTGGTATGACTCTGACCTTGAGTAGCATCTTACCCTCACCAAGAATGATGCCACAATATGAAGACAAGATGATCAATTTCAACAATTGGCTTAAGTATTGGTGTCATTCAAAGGGGATCCAATGCCTGTCAGCGTGGGATGATATGCACGACAAGCCACGATGCTTTGCTAGGGACGGCTTACACCTGTCACCCCTGGGCTTTCGGATATTGGCAAAGGCTCTTGCTACCCCCATAGTGCCTTTTTTAGGCAAGGCTCAAAAGACAAACCCACCTCCATAGGTATCACAAGGGATAAGAAACTAAGAGTAATGCTACTCCATGCTAGAAGTCTAAACCTCAAGATGCACGCACTCAAAACTCTCCTTAGCATGGAGAACATCGATATCTGTGCAGTAACAGAAACCTGGTTCAGGACTTCTGAGAGCACCCCAGCACTACCAGGTTATACCTCATACCATGCTTTTCGGCCCCAAAACTTGGACTGAACCACAAAAGGAGGGGGAGTATCGATATTCATCAAAGATACCCACACCTCCAGGTTGGTGGCAAAGCACGAAGCATCAGAGACTATCCATGTGCAACTAACAGTGGGTAAAACTGCCTTCCAGTTTATAGCCTGCTACAGACCACCCTCCCAAACCCAGGAACCCCACTCGGCCTTCCTTAGAACACTGGAAAATATGAAGGTCTCTCCGAACACCATTATATTGGGTGACTTCAACTACCCAAACATAGATTGGGAGCAGTACTCTAGCTCCAACACCCTTGCCCAAAGGTTCCTAGAATTCATAAACTCAAATGCTATGGAACAACTTGTTACCACTCCCACAAGAGGGGAAAACATACTGTACCTGATCATCACCAACATGGGGACTCTATGCTCCAGACCAGAAGTGTATCCCTCACTGGTAAGATCAGACCATAAACTGATCTCACTGGATATTCACATCCCGACCCCACGCCCTGCCCAGAAAACCACAGTGAAAAACTTCTCTAAAGCAAATTTCACACTCCTCAAAACCGAGGTGGAATCCTTCAAAGCCCCGGGCCTGTGGAAAATACGGCCCAGACCGCAGAATCCTTTATAAATGCATTCTATGAACACCTTCAGGAATGCATGGATCATGCAATCCCAAATAAAACCAAGACCCAATCCTCCAAAGGCAGGCGACCTGTCTGGTGGACCCCAGCCATAAACAAACTATACAATAGAAGGAGGAAGCTACTACATGATAGAGCAAAATCCCAAAAAGGGAAGGCATCTCTGATCAGTATTAGCAAAAAACTAAGGGCACTCATAAAATCGTCAAAGGCCAGCTTCAAGAGAAAAATTGCACAGGACACTAAAGATAATCACAAGGCTTTCTTTAGTTATGTTAGGAACCTGGGTGGGAATTCACAGATATGCTCAGAATTAGTCCAAAATGACAAAAAATACACTGATCCCACAGACATTGCCAACATCCTAGCTGACAGGTTCACCGCAAACTTCTCCCCTCCCACCAAAAGGGCAAATATCTATCCCAGCAGAGTGCTGCCCCCCCAACATCTCAGATGCTCAGGTGGGAGCCGCCCTAACACAGCATCAATGGGACCAGACGGTGTCCCAGGCTGCGTCCTACATGAACTCCAAGAAGAGCTAAACCCAAACATAAAACTACTGTTCAATCTCAGCCTTACTACAGGATATGTACCCAAAGAGTGGCGTACAGCAACAGTGGTCCCTCTCCACAAAGGTGGTGCCTCAACAGACCCTGGAAACTATCGCCCCATAAGCCTGACTAGCTTGGTCTGCAAAGCTATGGAAAGGATCAATATGGACCTCATAAATAAAGATATTGGGGACCTACAGACACTGGATCCTACCCAGTTTGGCTTTGTTAAGGGCAGATCCTGCCTCTTAAACCTGGTTGACTTCTTTGAAACAGTCACCAAGGCCATTAACGAAGGGAAGGTGGCCCACACAGCCTATCTGGACCTCGCAAAAGCCTTCGATACAATACCCCACTCGGGCATTATAGATAAGCTCACCAGCTTAAATATAAACCCCTATGTCACTAGATGGGTTGCAAACTGGCTCAAGGACAGAACTCACATGGTTAGAATTGCTGGAGCCATGTCAGACTCCAAACCAGTTACAAGTGGCGTCCCACAAGGCTCAGTCCTGGGACCTCTCTTGTTTGGTATATATTTCTCGGAGGTACAGGCCAACACGGAAGGACTGTGGCTGACCAAGTTCGCAGATGACTGCAAACTGGGTGCCATAATCGCCTCTCCAGCCGACACAAGCATCCTCCAAAAGGGCCTCATAGAAACAGACAACTGGTGCCAGAGCCATGGCCTCAAGCTAAATGCCAAAAGTGTATAGTCATCCCCTTTGGCAAAAACAAAGTGCCCACAAATTACCACATAGGTGGTAATCCATTAAGTACAGAAGAAGTCATTAGGGACCTGGGGACCCAAGTTGATAGCAATCTCTCATTTGACAACCACGTGGCCAAAGTGGTTAGAAAAACATTTTATATAGCCCACCTAATCATGAAGGGATTCACATCTAGATTAGGGGAGGTCATCGTGCCTCTTTACTCATCCCTCATCAGGCCCATAATCGAGTACAATGCCCCTTTTGGGATGTACCTTACCAAACACCTGCAGCAACTGGAAAGACCCCAAAAGTACCTCACCAAGAGGATCAAAGGGCTCAAACAGATGCCATATGCTGCTCAGTTAAAGAAACTCCAGCTCTACTCAGTGGCATACCAACTGCTCAGAGGTGACCTGTGCCTGACGTATAAGGCCATGTCCAACCCGGAATTAAGGGACATGCTGCACCTCAAAAAATCCACATCCCATCGAGCTACATCTCACGCCGGAGACTTGAACCTCAGCACTGAAATAAATAGGACATGCTGGACGGACAGATTCATAACCCAGAGGCTCCCTTCACTATGGAATAAAATCCCAGTCCAGGTTAGGCAGAGTCCCTCATTGACTCTCTTCAAGAGGAATCTTGATGAGTGGATGGGAGATCATAGGTTTACCCCGGGTATCACTTCTGTGTCACTGTTAGACAGAGGCACAGTATACTAACCTCGAAAAAGGGCATAGCAAAATTAATTTAAAATGGGTGGCGAAAGCCAAACATACTCTGGCTAGGCTTATAAATGCCCTAGGGCAGATAGCCTAGTATGAACCTATGTACCTATGAACCTATAACAGTGGGCAAGACTGCTTTTCAGTTTATAGCATCCTACAGACCACCCTTTCAAAGTCATGAATCCCACTCGGCTTTCCTGAAAACATTGGAGAACATGAAGCTCTCTCCGAACACCATTATATTGGGTGACTTCAACTACCCAAACATTGACTGGGAGCACAACTCAAGCCCCAGCACTTTAGCCCAAAGGTTCCTGGAAATTATAAACTCAAATGCTATGGAACAACTAGTCACCACTCCCACAAGAGGGGACAACATACTAGACCTGATCATTACCAACATGGGGACTCTATGCCCCACACCAGAAGTATATCCCTCATTGGTAAGATCAGACCATAAATTAATTTCACTGGATGTCCACATCCCGACCCCACCCCCAGCCCAGAAAACCACAGTGAAAAACTTCTCAAAAGCAAACTTCTCACTTCTCAAAACCGAAGTGGAATCCTTCAAGGCCCCAGGGCCAGTGAAAACTACGGCCCAAACTGCAGAATCCTATATAAACGCATTCTACAGATATCTCCAGGAATGCATGGATCATGCTATCCCAAACAAAACCAAGACCCAATCATCCAAAGGCAGGCATCCAGTCTGGTGGACCCCTGCCATAAATAAACTGTACAACAGAAGGAGGAAGCTACTACATGATAGAGCAAAATCCCTAATAGGGAAAGCATCTCTGATCAGTACTAGCAAAAAATTATGATCCCTCATAAAATCCGCCAAGGCCAGCTTCGAGAGAAAAATTGCACAGGACACCAAAGACAATCATAAGGCTTTTTTCAGTTATGTTAGGAACCTGGGATGCAACTCCCAGACTGAGTTGATTCTAAATGACATAAAATACACTGAACCCACAGACATCGCCAATATCTTGGCAGACAGGTTCAGTGCAAACTTCTCCACCCCCTCCCCCCCAAAAGAGCAAGTATCTATCCCAGCAGAGGGCTGCCTCCCAAACATCTCTGATGCTCAGGTGAAGGCTGCCCTCTCCAAAGCAAAAAACACTGCTTCCATGGGACCAGATGGCGTCCCAGGTTGCGTTCTACATGAACTCCAAGAGGAACTAATCCTTCAAATAAAACAGCTATACAATCTCAGCCTCACTACAGGATATGTGCCCACAGAATGGTGTACAGCAACAGTGGTCCCACTCCACAAAGGTGGAGCCTCTACGGACTCTGGAAACTATCGCCCCATAAGCCTGACTAGCTTAGTCTGCAAGGCTATGTAGAGGATCATCATGGAGCTCATAAACAAAGACATTGGGGACCTACAAACACTGGATCCTACCCAGTTTGGCTTTGTCAAGGGCAGATCCTGCCTTTTGAACCTGGTTGACTTCTTCGAAACAGTCACCAAAGCCATAGATGAAGGGAAGGTAGTCCACACAGCCTATCTGGACCTTGCAAAGGCATTTGACACAATACCCCACTCGGGCATCATAGATAAGCTATCCAGCTTAAATATAAACCCCTATGTCACAAGATGGGTTGCAAACTGGCTCAAAGACAGAACCCATAGAGTGAGAGTTGCTGGAGCCATGTCAGACTTGAAACCGGTCACAAGTGGCATCCCACAGGGTTCTGTCCTGGGACCACTCTTGTTCGGTATATACTTTTCCGAGGTACAGGCAAACGTGGGAGGACTATGGCTCACCAAGTTCGCAGACGACTGCAAACTAGGCGCCATAATCAACTCTCCAGCTGACACAAACATCCTTCAAAAAGGTCTCACAGAGACAGATAACTGGTGACAGCGCCATGGTTTAAAGCTAAATGCCAAAAAATGTATAGTCATACCCTTTGGCAAAAACAATGTGCCCACAAATTACCACATAGGCGGAAACCCATTAAGTACAGAGAAAGTTATTAGGGACCTGGGGCCCAAGTTGATAGCAATCTCTCCTTTGAAAACCACATTGCCAAAGTGGTTAGAAAGACCTTCTACATAGCCCACCTCATCACGAAGGGTTTCACATCTAGATCAAGAGAGGTAATTGTGCCCCTTTATTCATCCCTCATCAGGCCCATCATAGAATACAATGCCCCCATCATAGAATACAATGCCCCTTTTGGGATGTACCTTACCCAACACCTGCAGCAATTAAAAAGACCCCAAATGTATCTCACCAAGAGGATCAAGGGTCTCAAACAGATGCCATATGCTAATCGGTTAAAAAAACTCCAGCTCTACTCAGTTGCATACCGCCTACTTTGAGGCGATCTATGCCTGACATACAAAGCTATGTCAAATCCAGAATTAATGGACATGCTCCACCTCAGTAAATCTAAATCCCTTAGAGCCATACGCTCGAGGGACTTGAACCTCAGCACAGAAATAAATAGAACTTGCTGGAGGGACAGGTTCATAACCCAGAGGCTCCCTTCGCTCTGAAATAGAATTCCAATTCATGTGAGGCAGAGCACCTCACTGAATCTCTTCAAGAAGAATCTCGATAAGTGGATGGGGGATCATAGGTTTGTCCCAGGGATTACTCCCGTGTCACTATTAGACAGAGGCACAGTAAACTAAACCTTAAAAAGGGCACAGTATACTCAAATCAAGGGGTGGCGTAAGCCATACAGAATCGGGCTAGGCTTATAATTGCCCCAGGGTGGATAGCCTAGTATGAACCTATGAACCTATGAACCTATAAATAGCAAACACAGAATAACTGGAAACTGACAGCAGACCTTCAGCCAAGAAATCACTGGCGCACTGAATTAACAAACAGCAGCCAAAGTGGCAGATGTTTGCAATTGAACACACATACATGTAAATATAGAGACTGAAACCATCTTATTTATTTTTGAAGTTTTTATTACCATTTACTTTTCATAACTGTTTAATAGCATAAGCAATGAAAAGGGCTGTAAAGAACTGCACATAACATTTATGAAAGTGAATCTAAAATTTTGCAGGTCCATGACCATTCAAGATTAACTGTTCTTCATGTATAGAAATGACAAGTAAATTCGGACTTTACTTTAGCAGGGTGATAACGACAAGCACTGCTGTCTTATACCGAACATAGAAGTATACCTCATAAATTACATTGTATCAGTATTTTATTTTCAACACGTGGATAATTAAGCAAGGAAATACAGGGTTAAACTCCAGGCAAGAGGTAGATAAAAGAATAAAGGACAGAGATCATTTAGGTGATTGTCTTTGTCTATGATATTAATAAGTGTAAGTAGAAAAGACTTGACCAATTTAAATCTTTTGTTTTATTGAGTGCATGAATTTGACACGTTTATGCAATGACTTTGGGAAACTGACAAGTAGTTTAAAAAGTAACAGGTAGGGGTGAGGATTTCCATAAAGGACTAGACATTTAAATATACATGTAGAACAGAGAGGAGGTAAACAAGGGATAATGTAGTGTGGTTGACCATGTTATAGGGAGTATAGAAAAGGATTCTATCATGCTATACGTGATTGTATGGCTTTGAAGTTGTTTATACAATTAAGGTGGCATGTGATGATACAGTGAGGCTTTGTTCCCTGTTGTTTCACCTCTTTTCCATGTAGTTTAAGCCATCAGCATTCTCATAAAGAACCCATCAGCAGAGGTGTACTGCTACATAAGGAATAAATACATACATAAAAAAGAAATACAAAAAAAGAAAGGTATATTTTAAGTTAGTGTTTTTTTTTCATTTTAAGTCCTCTTGAACATGAAGTGTGTTCCTCTCAGTATAGAAAAGAAGAATGAAGGCAGTCAAGCAGGAAATAGCTGCAAAAAAAAAATCTTGAGTGTGATCGAACGAATACATGCTAAGTTGTTAACTAAAGCCATACTTCACACCTCTCACTGATTTTGTTGGGTGTCCCAGATTTGTTTTTATATTTTTGCCATGTCTGTTATAACACTTTTGATTTTCTAGTAAAATCCGTAAGGATTGCAGTCAGTCAATAATGCTATTCACTAAAGTTTCAAACTTCCATTGTTCAAAAAAAAAATGTATGTTGATGCAAAGCTAAGATATTTTTCTTAAGATTTTAAGTGAGTTAAAATAATATTTAAAATATCTCCAATTTTCCCTGATTTGGGCCTTTGTTCTCTCATTATTTTATCCATAATTCTTGAACAAAGAAGGTGAAAGGTATGTGTAGAGCTGTCAGGCATAAGAGAATGGAGGCATGCAGTGGAAAAATGGTGAATAAAAACTGAATCTGTGCTGTTCATGAATGTCCCTGTCAATACAGACAATAGGAGCCTTACACTTTCAGCTTCAGTAATACATGGTGTGTCCTTCATTCCTGTTGTTTCACTATGCTGTGTCGTTTGACAAGGCCACCATATCAGACAGTATAGCAAAGGCAATGACAAACCAGAGATGCCTAAACAGCATCCTGACTGATCTGCAAAAGTTATTTCAGTGAGTGTAATCTATATGAAGTAAAAACTGCTGGAATCACGAACAGCACAAATGGACTTTATGCTTTCCCCTCTGCTGTAGGACCATGCAGTTAGCATATGTAAGAATGGGTGGTGTGGGGATATCATGCTACAAGGACATTGTAGAAAGGCTTGCCCAACAGCAAAAAATACTTTTACATTTGATGGCAGAGGTTTTCATTGATTTTCATACATGGTATTTATTGAAGTTACCTTTTGATAAGTCGACATGAATCCATTTACCCAAGTTTCATCGAGCATTGTTGACATTACAGATCTGTCATTATTGTAGGAGTACTATAACTAGGACAGACAAAACAAATAAGAATACTTCACTGGTACTTTAGACCTCCTGGCAATAGCTGCAAAAACATCAGTATGGAAAACTGAGGTGATTGCAGGTAAAACTCACTGCAACACTCAAGAGGTACACAGTCAGCATTAATGGATATTTTAGTGTCCAATAGCATAATAAAATATGCCAAATAAATATATGACATCAAACTGAATGAGGATCTTTATTCAAAAGCGAGTCAGGCATTCATTGCAACCCATAGCAGTATCCCTACATAGTCAGGTTCATAGGTCCATGGGTAGGTACTAGGCTATTAGCCCTAGGGCCTATATAAGCCTAGCCAAAAAGGTACCCTGGCTTTCGCCACCCAAAAAAATTATTTTCCTGTGCCCCTGTCGAGCAGAGCCACAGAAGTGATCCCTGGGGTGAATTTCCTATTTCCCATCCAATCATCAAGATTTTTCTTGAAAAGTGCTAATGAGGAGCTCTGTTTGACATAGATAGGTAGTCTGTTCCAGAGTATGGGAAGTCTCTGGGACAAGAATCTATCCCTCCAGCATGTTCTGTTTATTGTGGTGACAAGGTTTAGTTCCCCAGAGCCTGTAGCTCAGAGGGATTGGGATTTCATTAACTGGAGCATGTCCAACAGCTCTGGGTTTGACATAGCTTTGTATGTTAGGCAGAGATCGCCTCTGAGTAGGCGATATGTGACAGAGTAAAGCTGGAGTTTTTTGAGACAGTCTGCATAGAGCATCTGTTTGAGGCCAGTAATCCTCTTTGTGAGGTATTTCTGTGGCCTTTCCAGTTGCTGTAGATGTCTTGTGAGGTACATACCAAAAGGGGCGTTGTACTCTATAATGGGTCTAATGAGTGATGAGTACAGGGGAACAATGACCTCTTTTTTTCTGGATGAGAAACCTTTTGTGATGAGGTGAGCCACGTAGAAGGATTTCCTGACCACTGTGGCGATGTGATTATCAATGGAGAGACTACTGTCCTCCTGTGTCCCAAGGTCTCTTATCACACTTTCAGTGTTAAGTAGACTACCACTTATGTGGTAGTTCATGGGTACAGAGTTTTTACCAAAGGGGATGACAATGCACTTTTTGGCATTGAGCTTCAGGCCATGGCTTTGACACCAGGCATCTGTCTCAGTGAGGCCCTTTTGTAGTATATCCACATCGTTAGGAGTTTCGATTATGGCTCCTAGTTTGCAGTCATCTGCAAACTATTTAGCCAAAGACCTTCTGTGTTAGCCTGTACTTCAGAGAAGTAGATACCAAACAGGAGAGGACCCAGGACCGAACCCTGTGGTACTCCACTTGTCACTGGTCTGAAGTGGAATTTGGAGTCTGCTACTTTCACAGTGTGGGTTCTGTCCATGAGCCAGCTGGCAACCCATCTTGTGACATAGGGATTTATACCTTGTTTAGTGAGCTTATCTATAATTCCAGAGTGGAGGATGTTGTCGAAAGCCGTGGCGAGATCTACATAAGCGGTGTGAGCCACCTTACCCTCATCTATGGCTTTGGTGACTGCTTCAAAGAAATCAATTAGGTTTAGGAGACATGATCTGCTTTTTACAAACCCGAACTGGGTTGGGTCCAGAGTTTGGAGATTACCAATGTCTTTGTTTATGAGTTCCATGATGATACGTTCCATGGCCTTGCAGACCAGGCTCCTCAGGCTAATGGGGCGGTAGCTCCCGGGGTCCGTCATGGCTCCCCCTTTGTGGATTGGGATAACCGTCGCAGTGCGTCATTCAGTGGGCACAAAGGCTGAGGTGAGGCTATGATTGAACATGGTACTTAGGTAGGGTGCCAGTTCATTCTGTAGTTCATGTAGAACGCAGCCTGGGATATTGTCAGGTCCCATGGATGCTGTGTTCTTGGCTTTGGAGAGTGTGTTTTTTATCTGTGCAGCCGTGATTACAGGAACTTTGCATTCTTTCCAATATAGAGATAGGCCCTCTAGGGGGTGAGAGGGGGGTAAAGTTAGCACGGAACCTATCTGCAAGGATGTTGGTAATATCAGTTAGTTCTGTGTATTTAGTGCCATTGTGCTGTAACTCAGAGCAGATCTGAGTGTTGCCATTGAGATTCTTGACATAACCATAGAATGCTTGATGGTTGTCTTTAGAGTCAGTGGCAATTTTGTTTTCATAACTAGCTTTGGAGGATTTTATGAGGGATCTCAGCTTCTTACCGAGGTTGACCAGAGAGTTCCTCCAGTCATGGGATTTTACTCTTTTTTGCAACAGTTTCTTTCTTCTGTTGTAGAGTTTGTTTATGGCAGAGGACCACCAGATTGGATTCCTTTTTTTGGAGGATAGCATTTTGGTTCTATTAGAGATAGCATGATCCATGCACTCATGTAAGTGCTTATAAAGTGCATTTGTGTAGGATTCAGCAGTTGTACCTCTATTGTCCGTCTGCATGGGTGTCATGAAGTTTGCCACTTCTGTCTTAAGTGTGAAGTTGGTTCTGGAGAAGTTTTTTGCCACTTCTGTCTTAAGAAGTGTGAAGTTGGCTTTGGAGAAGTTTTTTACGGTGGTTTCCCTAATTGGGGGTGGGGGTGAGATGTGGATGTCTAGGGTGATTAGCTTATGGTCGGATCTGACCAACAAGGAATTGACCTCTGGTGTGGAACACCAGTTGCCCATGTTGGTAATGACCAGGCCTAGGATATTGCTGCCCCTGGTGGGGGTGTGACTAAGTTGATCCAAGGCATTGGAATGTATGAATTCCAGAAAACGATGAGCAAAAGAGTTGGTACATGAGTAGTTTTCCCAGTTAATGGTGAGGTAGTTGAAATCACCCATTATTAGGGTGTTGGGTTGTACCCTAATACTTTCCAGTGTATCAAGAAATGAGGAGTGGGAATCCTGGGGCATGGTGGGGGTCCGTAGCAAGCTACAATTTGGACTGTGGTCTTGCCCAGAGTTAGTTGCACTTGGATAATCTCGGATGCATTATGCTGTGCAACTAGCCTGGAGGTGTGGATATCCTTAATGAATATGGACACGCCTCCACCTATAGTGCTTCTTCATTCCGGGTTAGCTGGCCGAAAAATGTGGTATGAATTATAGCCTGGTAATGCAGAGGACACAGTATACAAGCAGGAGAAAATATATGGTGAAAGGGAAGAGTGCAATGCAAGGGGGACCCAGCTGTCC
This sequence comes from Protopterus annectens, assembly GCF_019279795.1. Lineage (NCBI taxonomy): Eukaryota > Metazoa > Chordata > Ceratodontiformes > Protopteridae > Protopterus > Protopterus annectens. The sequence continues at coordinate 893,857,504 of NC_056745.1, forward strand.
TAATAATGATAGTATATTAAGAAAAAAAATGAAAAGATGAAGGAATGCTACCAATAACAGAAACATAGAAATAAGGTAGAAACAAGAATGAGTGGTAGAATGCAAAGTCACATAAGGCAAAGTGGATCAAGGACTAACAAATGTGCCACAACAGAATTAGCACAGCAATGGTTGTTCATAGATTCACATATTCATAAAGTTTACACAGAAAAATCAGTCCATGGACCATAATCACCTTGTCAATACGCTCCCTCATTCAGAACTCCTGCCTCCAGTTGAGTAGGGCAAAACAAGTCCAACGGGGAATGAATTGCTACCCATCCAATCATTAAATCCTGGCACCTTGGACCACTGAGCTGTAGACCAAGCTGTGCATCTTCTACCACAGAATTTGTAGCATTGCCCATGGTTTATAACCAAAGGCAGTAGAGATGCCATCATATAGGGAAACAGTACAGTACTGCAGCCCACAGGCACAGGAACAGATGAGTTTCCAGATAACAATCAGCTGTGACAGGAAAGACAACCACAGAGGTAGGGGTATGCTGCAAACATTAAAGTCCCAGGAGCCATAAACAGCACCGGGGAGGGGGTGATAACAGAGAACCTGGATTATTGGCACCAAGACTGAATTTGTCATGAAGGAACAAACAAAACAAGGTAAAAATTTCACTCACAAAGACTGCAAGTACTAATACAGATAAAACAGCATAGGACATGGCATATAGGCACAGGAAATCCAACTACCACCATAGAAGCAGTAACCAAGGTGAAAAATAATGTATGTTATATAGGACTACATTATCATGCTAGCACAGTCATAGCTGACAATGAAAGATAGGATAAACAAAGCTTTGAAAAAAAAAAAAATATATATATATATATATATATATATATATATTTATATATACACACATGGATTCACTTTTTAATCTCGAAATACTGAAATATTAAATTTCAGTATTTCGAGTCTATAAAGCCGAACTTCCAAAATAGCAAAACCCCATAACTACTCTTGAAATGTCAAATTTGCAGTTTTGGTGGTGCGCTAAGTAATGTGGGATGTACTGTGTGCCTGATTTACATTTGGTATATGGATATGGTTGGAGATTAAGGTAAGTGAATATTTTTTTATGGATTTTGGGTAGGGATTTGAATGTATGTGAGTGTGTTTGAAAGTTTTAGGTGTGGGTTAGGGTAGGTAGGTAAGAGTATGAGTGTATAAGTGTTGAAAGTGGGGGTGTTTGTATATTTTTGATGTGTGCATGTGAGGGGACTGTAGAGTTTGTAGGGGTGAGTTTACTGTCTTTCTGTTTGGTATGAACTCGGAGGTAGTATATATATAAATAGTGGGGGTGTGGGGAGATGGGGGGTAAAGGGGGGCTTGCCTCCCTGCTTATATGTAGGGTAGGTTTATTTGTTTGTATTGTTGTGTTTGTGTGTGTTTTGTTTGTTTGTCTGTTGTAATGTTGGGAGGATGATGTATGTGTCGTGTGGTGTATGGTGTGTTTATGTTTGCTGTTTTGAATTTCCCAGTTTTCGGGTTTTGGTGTTTTGGTTTTTCGGCTTTATAGTCTCAAGATAGTGAAATTCAATATTTCAATATTTTGAGATTATAAAGTGAATCTATATATATATATATATATATATATATATATATATATATATATATATATATATATATATATATCTATAAAGTTTACATACCCCTGTTAAAATGTCATGTTTTTGTGATATAAATAAATGAGACCATAATAAATCATTTCAAAACTTTTTCCATTTTTAATCATTTTTAATGTGACCTATAACCTATACAATTCAATTGAAAAACAAACAAATTTGTTAGGGAAAAAAATATAAAAAATAAAAAACGTACCATACGCTGGTTGTATAAGTGTGCACACCCTTAACTAATACTTTATTGGAGCGCCTTTTGATTAATTTACAGCATTCAGTCTTCTTGGGTACACACGTGCCATCAATTAAAGAGACTTTCATTAATCCCAAATAAAGTTTAGCTGTCCCAGTAGGATTTTACTGACATTCACTCATTTGCATGCTGCAGCATAAGCCACGCTTCACAGATAGCTGTTGAAAGGTATCAGTCAGGAGAAGGGTACAAAATAATTTCCACAGCATAGGATATACCATGGAACACAGTGAAGAAAGTCATCAAAAAGTGGAGAAAATATGGGTCAATGGTGAGGTTGTAAAGAAATGAATGTCCCTCCAAAATTGATGAAAAGACAAGACGAAAACTGGTCAGGGAGGCTGCCAAGAGACCTACAGCAACCCTGAAGGAGCTGCAGGAATTTCTGGCAAGTACTGGTTGTGTATTACATGTGACAACAATCTCCCATATTCTTCATATGTCTGGGCTATGGGGTAACATTGCAAGACGGAAGCCTTTTTTTACACAGAAAAACATCCAGGTCTGGCTAAAATTTGCAAAACAATACATCAAGTCTCCCAAAACCATATGGAAAAATGTGTTATCATCTGATGAGAACAAGGTTGAACTTTCTGGCCAGAATTCTAAAAGGTACGTTTAGCGCAAAAACAACACTTTGCAGAACCAAAAGAACACCATCCCCATGGTGAAGCATGGTAGTGGCAGTATCATGCTTTGGTGTTGCTTTTCTTCAGTTAGAAATGGGGCTTTAGTCATGGTGGAGGAAATCATAAACAGTTCCAAATACCATTCACGTTTGCCCCAAAGTCTTCAGGCATCTGCCAGAAAGCTGAAGATGAAGATGGATTTCACCTTTCAACATGACAATGACCACAAGCATACATCCATATCAGCAAAAGAATGGTTTCACCAGAAAAAAAGTAAAGTTTTGGAATTGCCCAGCCTGAGCCAGACCTAAATCCAATAGAAAATCTGTGAGGTGCCCTAAAGAGGGCTGTGCACAAGAGATGCCCTTGCAATCTAACAGATTTTAAGTACTTTTGCATGGAAGAGTGGGCAAATATTGCCAAGTCCAGATGTGTCACGCTGATAGACTCCTACCCAAGAAGACTGAGTACTGTAATTAAATCAAAGGGTGCTTCAAAAAAGTATTAGTTTAAGGGTGTGCACAAGTATGCAATCAGCTTATTGTATGTTTTTTATGTTTTATATTTTTTCCCCTAACAGATTTGTTCGTTTTTCAATTGAATTGTAGAGGCCATAGGTCACATTATAGGTGGGAAAAGTTTTGAAATGATTTATTGTGGTCTCATTTTTTTATATCACAAAAACCTGACATTTTAACAGGGGTGTGTAAACTTTTTATATTCACTGTACATATCTATCTATATATATATATATATATATATATATATATATATATATATATATATATATATATATATATATATATATATCTATCTATATATATATATATATATGGAAACACTTTATAATCTCAAAATACTGAAACGTCGAATTTCATTATGTCGAGGCTATAAATTCGAAGTTTGAAAATAGCGAAAGTGCATAATCATGAATTTGAATATCTTGAATTCGCGGTTATGGCTTTATGCTACATAATGTCCGGAATTATATGTGGATGGTGTGTGGTGCCATGTGTGGATTTAGGTGTTATATCAGGTAAGTGAGTGTTTTGTAAGGGTTTTGGGTGGAAGTTTGAGTGTATGTGAGTGTGCTGATATGTGTGATGTGTGTGAGGGACTGTAGAATGTGTGTGTGTGTGTGTGTTTGCATTTGTTTACTGTTTGTGCGATCTCGGACTTAGTATATATAAGTAAGGGGGGTATGGGGGGTGCAGCCCCCCACATGAATGGTGTAGGGGGGCTTCCCCCCTTGCTTATTTATGTTGTAGGTTTGTGGATGTGTGTTGTTTTGTTTGTGTTGTGATATGGGTGTTGTGGTACATGTGTGGTCTGGTGTGTGCTGTGTTTTAGGTGTTTTGAATTTCGGAGTTTTGGGCTTCACGGTTTTGGTGTTTTGGTGTTGTGTGGATTTGATTTTATGGTCTTGAAGAATTTCAGTATTTTGAGATTATGAAGTGAATATATATATTTATAAATATATATATATATATATATATATATATATATATATATATATATATATATGGCTCTGTGATCTGCTTTGTTGCACATGATCGAGACCAAAAAAATCGAATGTTCACAATAATGAAATTTGTTAGCATCGAATCTCATAATATTGAAAATTAAAATATAATCGTTTTGAACCTTCACCACTGGATTATACCCAAGAAACTGTTACTGTGATTCTTAATTTTTATAATCGTGCAGATTACATGCTTACAGTTCAAAATAGTCATCCGCTAGTGAATAAGGTGTCTCTGTAGATAAATTAGTGGCACTGCATTAGAACACTAGCTTCCAGTTTGTCTGTGTAGAAGTGGGTGTGTCTTGTGTGATTGACATTCCTCTCCAGCTGAGCAAAATGAGAAATGTTCACATTTCCTAACTGTAGTGTGATCGGAGAGTTGGTATATTTAATTTCCAGGAGGTGTGGGGGGGGGGGGTGCAGCCCCATACGTCTCAAGTGTACCTCATTACAAAGAATGTACCTCATTTGGTGTCTTAAAAAGTTTATGTTCCTCGAAGTTCAAAATGGGAAGGGTCTGTCACAGATTCAGTGTAAGGAATTTTTTAACTGATATCTATGGTAAATAGAAATTAAGCATATCAGTTCATTAAAAGATCTTTATTATAAGTAAAACCAGCATGTTTTAACCTCCTGTGACCATCCTTGATGAAGTTGCTAATAAGCCATTAGTATGTGTTCCACATTTTGACCATTTGTTCCACATTATGAGGGCTAGTGTTCCTAATTTTGATGATGGAAGGTTGAGAGCTATGCAGAGCCCACCTGCAAAAACGTTAAAAAAGAAAGAAAAGTGTTTTATTTAACCTGCCGAATCCCTTATGAATATTCATGAAGTTGGTGAAGATATCACCATGAATATTCATTGAGAATGCCAACACATCACCGGTTATTGGGAGGTAGACGGAGTTTTGGCTGTAGTTGCTGTTGTTAACCCTGGGAACTACTGCTATCCTACTTAGTTAAATTAGCATTTTCTTTATTTTTTATGAACTTCTTTGCACATCTACAGGATTTCCAGTGTCAAATCACATAAAACCATTCCGCGAACTCTACTGAATTGTAAGCTATAAAATACAGTAATATACAAATGAAATAAAATGTTATTTCCCAGTGTTTTACATGTATTTTTTAGAGTTTTGGTTTGTTTTATTTGATCCATTGTATTAGTGCAGAGGAACACAAGTATTTCTTTAATTTCACATTTTTTTTTAACTCAGAGGTGTATCCTTCAGTTTCAAGCACTTACTTACCTTTTTGAGATAATGTAGTGAAACAAAGGGTTTATATAGTTTCTGGAGAGCTGAATGTAATGTCTGCCATTTTGATTCGGCAAATAGTAAAAATATTTAAAGGGATAGAAGCATATATAAAGAATGAGGCTTTACTACTTATAGCAGTATTCAAAAATGTGAAATTCAATAATGTAAACTTTCAGTGTTTTAAATTTTCAATTTTTTGGTCTTCATTATGTTCAATTTGTGATTTTGGTAATTTGACATTTCAAAGTTGATCCCATCTATATATATATATATATATATATATATATATATATATATATATATAAAATTATTCACAGGGTATGTGCTGGTATGGTGCGCCATTATACTGCCCAGGCCATGAAGACAATCACATCCTTTTGAGGAATGCATGACACTATAAGTACAGGTGGCATACAAGGAACAAGACCATTACAACAATATCATGAGTCCCAAAAGTATATGAGACATACAGTATGTGCTATATTAATGTTCCAGCAGCAGTTAGTTTGATGAACAGAAAATGGCAATATAAGAGTAACAAGTTAAGGGAAACTAAGGTAAAGTTTAATGTAACTGTTTTAAGAATTTGTGCAGCTGATGCAATGCTACATATATATAAGGGGATAGTCAGAAACAAACAGTGCTTAGCCATCACAGATTAACAGTGCATACTGAACTATCATAGAAATAGCTGCATATACACTCTATACAAGTGATTGCATAATAAAATGCAAAAGACTGTCAATGTGATAGTGTTAGCCACCATAAATGCAAATGATGAACTCAAACATGGCATAACAATTCAGAAAAATAATTCAGAGAAATGTAAAAGTAGAGTAATAGACCATACTGATCATTGGTTTTGAATGTCAGGATTTTCTGTTCTAAACGCGCTTCATTTATGTTATAATGCTAGGAGTAATACCAGCATTAGCAGAACAGCATAAGTTAGTGGTCACCTTTAGAGCTAGTATTTGTGATGCTGTGATTCATTGCCCTCCACATTACAGACAGACCCACCAGAAGCTAACATATCATCACTTCCATGACTGGGATACTGTGAACAACCACAACATGTACTGAGACACTATATGTGAGTTAGGACATGTGTTGTCTTCACATGTAATCAAGAGCATTTGGACTGTCCATCACAGTAAACATGAAGGTTTACAGAACATTAACCATCCTTTTTAGAGGGACCTTTCAGCATTTAGCAGAGTGCACATTAGGAGTTTTACAGACATCGGCCTTGCGAATCCTACACCAGTTTCTTGACATGGTGCTGCAGCATTTGGAAAAGCATATTTGGTTCCCAAACAGCAGAAGGGCGAACTATCCCTATGCAGGCATTCTGCAACACAATCCATTTCACTAAGTTTGTGGGGATCACTGATGGCACACAAATTACTATCAAGGCCCCACCTATCTCACACAACAGCAGGTATTTCAACCACAAGGGCTTCCACTCTATCACCTGACAGATAGCATGTGATACACAGGCTACTATATAGAATGTATATGAGGGTCATCCTATTTGGAAATTGGATACATTGCCACCAAAAAGTTCAGTATGCTATCAGTATGAATGTAGGAAGCCAGACTACTGAAACGAGTGTCATTCTTGTATATTAAGTGAGGTAGGATACACCTTTGAACTGTAGTTAGTGACCTTTGTCCGCAGCCCCTCACCATGGTGAACAGACATAATACCACACTGCTTCAGACACAGAACATTGTTGAATATCATGTTCAGAGTTCTGAAGATGCCCTTATCTGCAGTTATAATGCAGTATGCTTCAGAGATCTGCAAGGAAACATATGGAGTCTGCACAATGATGCATAGAATGGTGTTATAACAGCAGTTAAAAAGTGGGGAGGAATTGTAGCACTGTTACTGATATATTAGGAAGCAGCTTAAGAAGAGTCAGGTGAGGATATATATTTTTTTCATTTTCTACAAGGTCAGCTGCAATGAAGCCTATGCTGAAGCAGTGGCAACCAAACTCTGCACTAGCCTCCATGCCGATGGCTGATTCACAAGCAGTCCCCAAGCCTGGTTCTCTACTGAAAGATTAAAGTCAGCCTGTAGGAGATGACTTGGGAAGCAAGTTGGTGGTCTTCATGGCCATCTCTTGTGTGGGGGCATAAAGACTCTTTGTCTTAGTCCAGAAGGGTCTTCCTGTGTTACACAATGGGAAGTGTAGAAGATGATGAGGACAAAGCTGGCCAGCAGTGCCAGACATATGAGTAACAACAGCCACATTCAAGAAGCTTGGGCCACATGCATCCAAGGCTGTGGTATATCACTAAGCATCCATCATTGTTTGTCAAGGACAGGAATGCAAGCATAACCTGCAACTATGTGGTAACCCAGACAGGATGCATGTGAAAGTGTCATACTGCTGCCATCTTAAATTCTGCTGTACACTAGTTTCAGCTTTCTACATGGCAGATCAATGTTATACATTTGTCCTGAGGCAATAACACAGACAGACATGAAGCAGGACTGTTGTATGATATAGCACCATGCTAGCAAATCATTTATCAGGAAGACAGAAGCTGCAGTTGCAATGCAGAAGACAATGAATGAGCTTCTCATCTGTATGCATGTATAGGAAGAGATGTTGACTGAACTTCATATTATGCTCACCTTTATAAAATAAGATGAAGTACAACTGCAAGGAGATTTTTAGTTGCTTGGGGGGGGTATAAGCCAGGAAACACTGTTAAGAAAACAAAACTTCATATCAGTGACACCAGCTTTATACCATTCTGCATGGATGGCATCAAAATTGTGTTTGCGCTGCCTGTGGTAATGTGTTGGATTGCAGCTCCATTTTATGGCACAAACTATGGTTACCTCCATATACACTGCTGCATTGCTCAGCTAATCTTTGTGACATGTCCAGTCCTTCTTCCCAATGTTCAAGGATTATTGTAGATATATGACTCAAGTTCTCCTTGCACCCATATATCCCATGCCTAGTGCGGGTCTATGCACAGCACAATGATATTCTACCCCTATCCTATTGAAAGGTTAATACAACTCAGGAGGATGGCTTCCCATATAACTGGACCTCTCTGCAGATATATGCATATCTGACTTAAGTCACAGAACCCAAAACAGTCATACTGTACAATCTCTGTTTCCGCTGGTTGTTGCTGCTGACTGTCCTCACTATGATGTCAGTATGGCCACCTACCTCCTCTCTTCCATTCCTTGATTCCATCCTGTTATAACTCCTCCCCATCCAGAACACGCATGTTGTGGTTCAGTTTTCTGTGCACTAACTTGACATTTTCACTGCACAATGAGCACAGTCTACAGGCACTGTATTTATCTGTGTGTGTGCGTGTGTGTGTGTGTGTGTGTGTGTGTGTGTGTGTGTGTGTGTGTATATATATATATATATATATATATATATATATATATATATATATATATATATATATTTAAATATATTTCAGCCTTCCTGTTTCTGCAGATGAAATACCCTTTACACTGCCTCTGGTATCATGAATAGAGTGTGTCTATAAATCCTGGAACTGGTCATCAGACATGAAAGAAAATAATATGTGGATCTTGTTAGCAAAACTTAAGCATAAAGATTTTAATTATCTACTTTTTTCAAATGCCCATGATGCTGTCTCACTAGTAAGGTTCTCCTTCATGGATGCTACACAGGAAAAAAAAACTTTCTTTAAATTAGTTCTTACATCATAAATTTCATTACAAGACCAGATATAAATCTAAACAATACAGATATATTCAAAGTTATTGCAAAACTGGGTTGAAAAATATAAATGGTGTTTTTAAGATATTTGTTAACTGAACAATGTGTAGCATTAGCTATATGCATGTAATGACCTATACAATTATAAACTTTTTAATAAGGAACACATATACAATTTGTGGGAACTGACTTTTGTAAAATTATAGATAATATAAATTGTTGCCAGTTATATATAATACCATCAGGGTATTCAGTAAGAAACATAATGCCAATGAGTAGAAGTAAATAGCATGGAAATTTAGCATGATGTGATCCTCTGCTAATTAGGACTGCATGAGTGCCGGGATAAGACCATCAAATCAAGGACAGGGCTGCATAATGCTGTGATAAGAGCAGTAACCATGCTGCTAGCATTACTGTGCTGGCTTGTCATATGACCCAAGGAAAAGCAGCAAACAGTTTGCAAGCCCGCCTATGTGCACATTTACAAGTGCAACAAAGTGCCCCATTGCTATAAACATGCAGTCACAGAAGCTCATACAAGGGCATCATAACAAAGTGCCAAGTTATTTCATCATATAAATATGGAGTAAATGGAGGAATAATAAAGGGAGAAATAGGGAAGAGCAAGAAGAAGAACACATAGAAAGGCAGCAGGAATGGAAGGTGGGTGGGGAAGGTTCTACGTTCATGAAAGGTTCTCATTTTTAATTTTATTAAGAAGGGCAGAGGGGGCCAATACCATGGAACAAGTGTGGGAAGAAGGAGACTAAACAGAATGAAGCAGGGATGGTCTAAAAAATACAGTGCAGACTAAGACAGACAAGAGTGGTACTGACATTAAAAGGGGCAACAATGGAGACAGTCAAACTAACAGAAGACGGAAAAGTAGTCATAGGGAGGCTTCTATATATAAGAAAAGTGTGCACAATTATGCGAGACAGGGAAGGTATTGAGGACCTTCCTGACTAGCCTGGAGGAGATTGCACCATGATGTTGATCACCTCCATTGCTGATGTAATGAGTTGCTGTTACCTCTGATGGTCTGATGGGTATGAGAGACATGTCAGCCATGTTAGTCATTCAGCCTCGAAAGACATGTTCCAGGACTTCAATGCCATGGTCAAGCTGTTGTCCCACCTTGGTCATTCCCAACCTCTACACTTGTTTCCTTAAGGATATCCCTGTAAACGACTTTCAGATGATAAGCCCTTGCTCACCTCCTGAGTTTTGGCCATGGAGTACACCAGAAAGCCCTATAAGTCACCTTAAACAGGGTGTACTTCAACACCTTACAAAGAAGCAGACTTGTGGACTGCTTGGTATTCAGCAACAGGCAGACCTATCACTACAGACTGAAGTGATGAGTGCCACACCTCACCTCAACTTGTGCCACTGCTGACCCTGTAGAAAGAGAAAAACAGAAAGATAGAGAGATAGACAGACAGAGAGAGAGAGAAAGCCAATTACAACCAGTCAGTACCCATGTATATCAATTTATTCAAAAGCTGCAGTATGGGCAGATACAATCTGCACTTAATGCACTACCTGGAAAGCCTGTTCTATCTCTTTAAGCAGGCCATCTGATAAAATTCTATATCCCTATCAATTACAAAGTAAACAACAGACAACAGCAAGTTCTACAAATCTCTGGCAATAATGAAAGGAATTACAGCAACAAGGGATGGTGAACATATACAGTGTCCAAACAAGTACAGAAGAATTCAAACATAAAGTCGGCTTCCTCTCCTTAACTTCTGCCTTCTACTAGTGCATCATGTCTGGGTAGTGACTCAACAGATTACAGAACCTATGCTCACATTCCTCCTCAGAGTGTGGACATTATTCACTGCCCTATCAAGCTGTTGATAGTCATCATTTTTATAGTGTTGGTTAGCATCCTGGGCCATTGGGGACTACATATAGTTCTTATGCAGCAGTTAGAGAAAGATTTTAGTTTCTGGTTGCAAATTTTTACCAGGAATGTGAAGAGAATGTCTATTTAATGAGGTTCTTGATGGTTTATTTTGGCTTTAAGCTTAGAAAGAATCTATGAACCAGGTTTAAAGAGCCCATGTCCACTCTGCATGTCAAAACAAGTAGAAAAATGGTTTTCCAGTGTGAAGGGCAACCTTGTCTAGACTCCTAGCAATGCAGGTGATTGGTCACCATAGCTTTCCAGTGCAAAGCATCATTAGTTCAGACAAGTGCCATTATGAGCGTGTCAGTTTCTGTGCTCATGCAGACTATGCACAGGAACTCCCAATCCAGGCACATGCATAGCTGTTAACTCTGACTGGGGATGATAATGCATTTCTTTATGGAAGTATGCAGAGGAAATTATAATAATTCAAATCATTACCACAACTATCACACTAAGAGACCCATTTTAAAGATACAAAAACAACAATCATAATATAGTAGGAGGACCACATTATGACAAGGAACTTAGGTATTGGAATATTTCATTTCAGATAACACAGTGTACTTAAATAAAATTATACTGAGAAATGACAGGACGATCTGTAATGGACTTCAGAAATGCAGTATACACACTTGGGTGTAAAGAAGCAACAGGAACAGATACTTAATAGAGGAGTGTGTGGTTAATATTGTACAAGGCATGACAGGTGAGTATCATATTGTGGGAGAGATGAGCAGGCTACAGTTTTGTTGTTGGGGAATCACTTTGACATGGAACTGACTATAAGGGCATGGCAGGTTACGTTTTGCATTCACAGAGCTCAGTTTGAGACAGAACAGAGAACGTGTCCATGACTGGATGCTGTTGTGTTGTACAAGGTGTTACATTTTGCATTCACAGAGCTCAGTTTGAGACAGAACAGAGAACGTGTCCATGACTGGATGCTGTTGTGTTGTACAAGGTGGGCATTGACAAGGAATAGGTGGTCATTACTACATAGGCCACAGCATGTTGTGACTCAGAGATAACATGCTCATTGCTACTGTGAGTATGGTACAGGACTTGAATGATGTCAGTCTATTAACAGGCAGGTCTTTGGCCATCAAACGTGAAAGGAGATTGTGCCAAGACAATTACACCTTGCTAGGAACTCATGCTTACCTATCCAATAATCCACACATAAATCACAGGTATATATGACTTGTTGTGAGACTCAGAACAGAAAAGGCTGGAAAAATGCATTGCATCTGAGACAGAACAGCAACTTCAAGGTCTATGCACACATTTAACATATCCTTGAATACAGTAATGCACTCAAGTCTTTCTGTAACCAGATATTGCAAGGAGTCATGAAGGGCATCAATACTGTGAGTGACCATAATGAGAAAGTTGTAAGCTTTGTTACAGGGTCACTGTTATGATGCTGCATGCCAAGGCAGAGTATATTGCCAGAGACAGGTTCACCAAAGTATGAGGACCACCAACACTGAGACACTTCACAGAGTTGGAGGAAATGTTTGCCTTTTTCCAATTTAGCCACCAGCAATATAATTCTCCCTCTTACAATCCCCTTGAGCTATGTGCACACTCAGTAAGTAAGCTTTCTCTCCTTTGTAAGGATGCCTGAAAGCATAGGCAAGATAAATAAAAATACTAAACAATCAAATGGGACTGCACAAACCCCTTTGACCCTGCAAGCATGGTGGGACTACCTCCACTGGACAAGTAACATCCATAACATAAACGTGAAGAAGAAATAAATAATCACTGCCATGTTTAGTTGCTGACAAGATAGGATTCAGTAAAAATAAGAAGGGCCACTACCTCTTTTACAGGCTGTTTTCATTATTGTGCAATAACTGGATCATAATAACAAGTCAATGCCTTTTTACTGAGTTACTGTCTTGCATGCAACTCAAGGACCCCCCTCCCCCATTAGCAGCATGGTGTATTTTTAATTTGTTTTTACAGAGATTAAACTTCTTTTTGAGCATACCTGGTTTACTGTATCCATCTTCTTAAACATCTGGGTCCTACTCTTTAATGCACTTGCTATATTAAGTTAGTTTCTTGTGTTGTTTAATGCATTAAAACTTATTAAATACATAAATAGGAAAAGAAAGCAATGCTCAGTTTGGCAACAGTATTATATGAATTGTATTTTATGTGCTGACATCCTATACTCACCTTAACCTTCTCTGATTGTTTTTCTTTTCATTTGCTTCCCCTACTTTCCTGAGTCAGCCTGCTTCATTCTGCAATCACTACCCCCAATTCCCACCCACCCTTACTTCAGTTAGATTTGTACTATCCTTACCCACATCCCTTCAAACACCTCTACCAAGCACATACATTTTCCAGTTAGCTTTGTACTACACCTCACACCTAGGTAACCGCTCCAAGTCAGTCACTACATCTGACCCAACCCTTTTGCTCACCACATCAACCACATTGGCAATTTCACTCCTACTAGATCTCTTTCCTCTTATTCATTTTACTCTTATTAGCTACTTTCAATATGACACACCCTATCCTACCATAATCTGCCTCATCTGCCTCATACTATCGCTCTCACTTCTAAAACATTGCACTGTTCTCAAAACTCACATAATCAGTGTTATCAAAAAATATGTCAGAAAAACCTTGACATACAAACAAACTGTTACTCTAATGTATCAGCTAGCCCTTTTAAGTCACACACCCTTCAATTTATAAAACATAAAATTTTGCAACCCTGCTTTAACTCTGAACTATTGCTCCTCTCAAAACTAAAACCTAAAAGAATACTGATCAGCACCAGCCATTATTCCTACCATGTCTCAGATTTACTCCAGTGTGTGGACATCCATCCAAACCTAGAACCTACTTTACTTTCCCTTTCTTATAACAGATCCTCTAACACTATTACTAGTCACACTAAACCTGTGCAGCATCTGTAATAAAATAGACTTCCAAAAGATGTGGATAATTAACTCATGAAATATTAAAGGGATACTAGACAAAAGGAAAAGGAAACTATTTATTTACTTAGCTTTTAAATCAGACACAAATGTTATATTTATACAAGAAACACACATGTTAAAGGAAGGCTGGGTGAAATACGGAGAGAAAATGGATAAAAAGAATAATAGTGTCAGGTAATGAAACAAACAGTAAGGGGGTTGCAGTTTTAATTAAAAACTAATTCAAAGAGACAATTATACATGGTGAATCAGATATAAATGGAAGATGGTGCTATTTTTCAATTAAAAGCTCTACCCTACAGAGCCTGTATAGCCACATGTGAAACAACAACATTATATCATGGACATTTATAACATCCTAACTTGATTTCCAAACAACTACTACCATATGATAGGAAGAGTCTGGACTGACCCCATAACAGACAGAACAAGTAAAAGCAAAATTTATAACACCCCAGCCTCTATAGCGATAAACAATCTAAAAACAGATTTTAACTTAATCATAATAACCCATCTACAATAAAATCCACAACTACTCTCAATGTTATAAATCATGATCTAAATTAGACTTCTTTCTGATATCACAAATATTCTTAAAGGCAGAAATAAACTATTGTGCAGAACTTAGGTTTTGTTTTGGACCACTCAGATTACAATTAAAATAAGATGGCCTAGTGATCTAAGCCTGAAAACAAGGGGTATAAACTGTTCCCTAAATCTGAACTTACTACAGACAAAAGATATAATACAGGAAATTAACAACACATTAGATGAACTTGATCGTGACTTAACATTGACAGATATTCCTCGTAATATTCAATGGGCAGCAAGTTAACCATGGATTAGGGGAATTTTGAGTAAAACAGTGTCATCCTACAAAAAATATATGAAGAGAAAGATAAAAAAACTAAAAGAAAAAATAATCACGATAGAAGAATCAGTCCAAAAAAACTGAATAAAATACTGGAAGAACAGATGAAAAACATACCAAAAGAATTATAATTATATAATACTAATCAAGAAATTATTAAAACTTTTGAAGATTTATACACAAAACTATACAGCCCTCCCTCAAAAACTAAAAACTATGGAATTAGAGAGAGAGAGAGAGAGAGAGAGAGAGAGAGATACTTTCCTAAAGAATCTAAACTTCCCAAAAGATAAATCAAACAAAGAAGGATCTACTGAAGGTGCCTTTCATGCAACAAGAAATCCTTTCAGTAATAAATAGTCTGAAAACAAGTAAAGCTCCTGGTTCTGATAGTTATACTGCTGAGTTTTATAAATCCTTTGGACAAAAGATATCAAATCTTTTACTGTAAACTATAGCTATATAAGAGAAAACGGCACTGCAGATCTGTATTTATAAAATTCAAAGACAATCTTTATACCTAAAGGAAAATCTGATAAAAACCCAGGAAATTACTTACAGACCAATTTCTATCATAAATCTAGACATCAAAATTCTAGCTGCATTGCTTGCAAACAGACTAAAAAAAGTATTACCAACCATATCACCTGCACAGTCGGGATCCATGATTGGTAGCCAGACATGTGATAACCTTAGATACAATGATCATGCTATCTAAACAAAATAAAAACCCTGTCTATGCCCTTGCTTTAGATGTGTATAAAGCCCTTGACAAAGTAACCTAAACTTTTTTTATTTTTTATACTGCCCTAATTTGATACACCACAAGAATTTACAAATATAATAAAATGTTATATGAGAGCACCACTTTAACTTATATATAGAACCTCTATTTTTGCTCATAACCCAAAAAATGTTTCATTATATTCCACAAAGTTTTTTTAATAATAAAATAGCACTAACATCCTTTTCTGGTTATTTAAATTATATTTTCTACTCCCTAACAGTGGCTTGAGCAAAATTCTAGACTCAGTTAACAGCTTCTCAAAAGTTTCAAACTATGAAATCAATCCCACAAAATCCCTAATTTTCCCTCTCAGTCCATTAAGTCACACTGAATCATATTTTCCTGATTCAGAAATAGGGATATCCTTTGAGCATAACCTAAAACTATTCATGCAGAATAATAAAGATATGGGCAGCCATTGAACATATCTGGAGATGGGGAAAATGAAGCTATCCTTTCTTTCAAATGCACCAATTATAAAAATGAATATTTTCCCAAGGTTATTATTTCAACTCAATGCAACAAATTTAATAGTCCAGAAAAACTTATTTAAAAAACTAAATGTAGCTTAGCTAAGTTTATCTGATACCCTAAGTCTGTCAGAATCAGGTATCAGAAGTTAATGTATCCTAAAGAAAAGGGAGGACTGGGTGTATCTGACTAACTTATATTATGATATATGTTCAAACATGTTGCAGAATATAATCCCAAGGGTAAAGAATGGTATCCACTATGGATTAAATTATGGTATGACTATATCAAGAACAGTACAATCAGTCCCAAGGCCCTTCCATTTATAAACCAGGAAAACAAAGGATAACAGATTTCATATCTCATTAAAAATAGAATAATTAGATTTCAGAAAAATGATGGAAGCACTAAACTTAATAGATACTTCCTTCCTATTACAACCAATACATCCAAATCCATACCACATATTTAATAACAAGATGATAAACATAGACATTTATGTGTTCATTAAGAAATGCAATGTTTGGGATATTTACAGACATAGGAAAAGTCTTTAGAGGATAAGGAATGTCCTTAACCTTCCAAAAAGATACATCATAATGTTAAAGCAAATTAGAGAACTGTGCACTTCAATAATAGGAGAGTTTGAAGTAAATGATAAAGACATAAATACATGTGATACATTATGGAACTTACTAACTTTAAGAAAAAAAAAATGCTATCTAATACATATAGGCTAACAGTATGCCTTAGATATCGAACAGTTTTCAATATATTATATTTATCTAGATGAAATGTTGACATATTCAGGTTTATAATTTTAATTCAATTAATAAAAAGAAGCTTGTTATTGCCTAAATTAGGCTATTTCATATACATTTTATATATATTTTCTATATGACATATGTTTTGACTGAGAATATATAATTCAGCATGTTTGCATCAGCAGTATAAATAGATTCATATATGTACTTGGATGATACCTATAAATATATTTATATATACATAGCATGGTACCTTCTATATATCTTTTAAGACAGATATTATATATATAATTTAAGATAGTATAACTCATATTGCTTTAAGCGACCTAGTTATAAACATATGGAACCATTTTCACTATTTTCCATTCGAGTGATCATGGACACTTGATGTATATTTATTTACATGATTTTTTATGCTTTTATGTCTTCCTATTTGATACCATGTGCTTGCTTTGGGATAGCCATGACACCATGTTATCTTAAATGAACAGATTTTAAACAAAGTGGAAATATGTATGTGTTCCCGTTCCAACAAGCGTCATTTAGATACTTGACGCTAAACCTTTAAGCAAGCTATACACATGTATTTTTGGTTTTACTTCTGGTTTTAATAGTTGATATGGGCTAAAACCAATCCAATATGAATGTTCTTTATAAGGCTATTGTCTGGTAGGCTTTTTCATCTTTTGAGAATACGACATACTGATTTGTGAATCTATTGTGATAGGTTAATGATTTTTTCCCTATCCATAGCATACATTTATTAAATGTATATGCATAAGGCTTGAATGTTTGTTTGATAGGATGTCATTGCCCTTTTAAGGAAAATTGCAATAATCTTAATTAATGTAATAATTGATTTATTTAATTGAATGAGTGATGACAGTTTTTGTATTTAAAGGGATTGTCTTTATTGTTTGATTGTAACCTGATGAAGCGCACCTGAGTGTGCGTGAAAGCGCTTGTTCTTTTCATTAAACTGAGTTTCATTTCGTGGTGGTTCCTTGCAGTTTATCCTTTTTCAGTTACATGCGTCGACATTTCTGGTGGAAGGAACCTTTGAATGGTCGGCTTTTGTCTGTTGCTAATATTACTGCTGTTTCTTTGCTTGGCTGACCGTTACATGATGGATGTGCCTAATATTGAACTGGACTACAATCCAACAGGTACAGGCGGTACCGATAGCTGGAATTGTTTGTTTCATCAACGGGAAAACCCGCTACTTAACCTGGACATCAAATGTGATTCTCCTAAAATGGTAACTAACAGTACTGAGAATTTACATGATTTTTACGGGTCTCTAAGGAGCTTAGAGAATGACCTATACCAGCTCCATAGACTCATATGGCAGAGGAGGCATTTGGAAGCCTGTCTTCACTTCAAGGTGATTCCACGCGGCATGCGGGTCTTGTGCATGCCCAGCTATGGGGATAGCCACCCCGAACTGTTGCGAAGATGGCAGCAATTGAACATCGACTTTGGTAATAAGTATATTCATCTCCTAATAGACTATTTCTCCCCCATAGAGACAGACTTGATAACCAAGGTTGAGGAGCAATATAAGTGCCTTACTATGAGTTATAAAAGTGACTTTTGTGTTTCCAAAATTAGCAATATGTGTAGGCAACTTACTCTTTACAGTAGCAGACTTGAACAGATTAAACTCAAGAAACTGAAACGTGACTGTCAAGATTTTCAGATGGGCCGTATTTTCATTTGGCCGAGAATCAACCACAAAACATGCTAACTCTTAGACCACTTTACAGCCGACAGCCACGAATTCAGCTATGCCTACTGAACTTTCAACGTTTTGCCCTACAAATGATGAACAATTGAATGATACACCAACTCGAGAAGTTACTCCCTCCAATGCTTCCATTCCTTGCAATCAGCAATGTCTTATTAACAGCGAAAGTCTGGGAGCTAGACCTAAAGCTAACACTGCTATGAATTCTTACATGGCTCCTGTGTCTTTAAACTTCCCCCTCCCATACAAGAACAGAGTGCCAGCACGTTCAACCAGTCGGGGAAGGGGGAAGAGGAAGATGTCGGGGGAAGCCCAGGAGTCGAGGAGGAAAACAAGAAAATGAACTGCTTGTTTTTTAATTTAACATCCAGAACTTTCTCCATTGATGAGCAGCATATTTTGAATAAAGGTCTATCGTTTATCGCCTCCAGGGGAAGCACGCTATCTGACACTCTGATAGCCTTACGCCTTTTCACAAGAAAACTATCATTAAAGGTACTGTTTAATGACTCTGTCACCAATAATGTTAGTTTGGACTATGGTTCACAGGCTTGTAAGAGAAAAAGCTGTTTTACACCGCCATTGCCTAATACTGTTGAATGCTTTATGCGTTCCTGTGAGAATGATATTTATTCCTATTTTAAAGAAAAGAAACATAAAGGCATATACATGAACTTGAATCATGTGCAGAAATGCTGTTTAAATAGTTTGTCTGATGATAAAGAAATTGTGTTTAAGCCAGCAGATAAAGGGGGAGGGGTTGTTGCTATGGACACCTGCTTTTACTTAGAATTGATGCAGAAGATACTCAATAATGATATGGCTTATAAACTACTAGAGAGATCCAAAGTAGAATCTATTATAAGCTATGTGCATGATACTATATATGATATGCTTATGACCAGATGCATTGACAAAACTTTATATGATTTTCTAATAATAGATTCCCCTCTGATCCCTATAATTAAAGGGCTTCCAAAAATGCATAAAGGGGAGGACCCACCCTCTTTACGCCCTATAGTGTCTGGTAGACATTGGGTAACAGAAAATGCCTCACTATATATACAATCTAAATTAGGTATATTAGTCAATACTATTCCCACTATCTTAAAAAACACTTATGATCTCTTATATGATTTGGAACATGATACAGTAAGGAATAGCTTGTGTGGAGACACTTTAATGGTAACGCTGGACATTAAAAATGTGTTTACCAGCATCCCCAATGATTATGGCCTTGAGGCCATAAGATCTTGTCTTGTTGAATATGGGACCATGGATAGTAATGAACAAATGACAATTTGTTGCCTGCTAGATTTAGTTTTAAATAATAACATCTTTATTTTTGAAAACCAAATCTATGCTCAAACATGGGGAGTGGCCATGGGCACTCCCTGTGCTAATGCATACCAACTTAGCAGTCTATCAGTGGGAGAAGGATTTCATCTTCAATGATGCTAGGTTCAAGAACATCATCTTGTACAGGCGATTTGTAGACGACATTCTGTTGTTTTGGAATGGGGGCCCAGACTCATTACATGAGTTCATACTCTACATGGAATCCACCACCTCATTCCTAAGTTTTACATATGAATTCTCAACTTTGAATGTGAATTTCTTAGATATTACCATCATGAAGGAGAATGATAACAGCATAGCTACCACATTATATAAGAAACCATGTTGGAAAAACAGCATTCTGCACTTTGATAGTCTGCACCCACGCTACATTTTTCGTAACATCGTAAAAGGCCAAATGACTAGAATACTCAGGCTCTGTAGTAACAAACAGGATGCTTTGAGATTGATAGAATATCAGAAGGAATGTTTTATTGACAGGGGATATCCATTAAGCATGATCAATAAAATAGTTGAGACAGTACTTGAAACTCCTACCAGTAAAAAGAGAGGAGGTTATATTCATCATCTAGGAAGGAATGAAAAACATTTAGCTTTTGGAGTTAAATATACTAATGATGTGGAACACATTATAAAGATTATTAAAAATAATTGGAAAATTTTGCTTCTTGATCCCCTGCTGTTACAAATAGTTGGGAAAGAGCCTACTTTTAGGTTTAGTAATTGTCTAAACCTGAAGAGGTTATTATGCAAGGAAAGGATGGACATTCAGCCTGCTGACATTAGAGCTAAATATAAAACGGGCACTTATCCTTGCAAAAGATGCTCCATATGTAAGTACATATCTACATCTCAAGGCTTTGAAATTCCAGGTATAAGCATGGCATTTAAACCAACATTTTATGCCACCTGCGATACCCGTAATGTCATATATTTGGCCACATGTAATATGTGTGATGCATATTATGTAGGGATGACCTCACGTAGATTTAGGGACTGCATATACAACCACACTTATGACATTAGGAAAAATAACCTTACCAATGTCTTGGCCAAGCATTGTTATAATTGCCTTCAACATAGTTTTAGTTTTAGAGTTATCCAGGTAGTGAACTATAATAGAAGAGAAGGAGACCATCTAGGTACTCTTGAACTATGTGAGCTAAGATGGATTTTAAATCTAAAAGCCCACGTAGAACCAGGACTTAACTCTACTCTCAGTATTCGACCGGTGCTTTTAGGCTCTGTAAATGTAAACATATTGAATTGTTAAAACAGTTTTCAATATATTATATTTATCTAGATGAAATGTTGATATATTCAGGTTTATAATTTTAATTCAATTAATAAAAAGAAGCTTGTTAATGCCTAAATTAGGCTATTTAATATATATTTTATATATATTTTCTATATGACATATGTTTTGACTGCGAATATATAATTCAGCATGTTTGCATCAGCAGTATAAATAGATTTATATATGTACTTGGATGATACCTATAAATATATTTATATATACATAGCATGGTACCTTCTATATATCTTTTAAGACAGATATTATATATATAATTTAAGATAGTATAACTCATATTGCTTTAAGCGACCTAGTTATAAACATATGGAACCATTTTCACTATTTTCCATTCGAGAGATCATGGACACTTGATGTATATTTATTTACATGATTTTTTATGCTTTTATGTCTTCCTATTTGATACCATGTGCTTGCTTTGGGATAGCCATGACACCATGTTATCTTAAATGAACAGATTTTAAACAAAGTGGAAATATGTATGTGTTCCCGTTCCAACAAGCGTCATTTAGATACTTGACGCTAAACCTTTAAGCAAGCTATACACATGTATTTTTGGTTTTACTTCTGGTTTTAATAGTTGATATGGGCTAAAACCAATCCATTATGAATGTTCTTTATAAGGCTATTGTCTGGTAGGCTTTGTCATCTTTTGAGAATACGACATACTGATTTGTGAATCTATTGTGATAGGTTAATGATTTTTTCCCTATCCATAGCATACATTTATTAAATATATATGCATAAGGCTTGAATGTTTGTTTAATAGGATGTCATTGCCCTTTTAAGGAAAATTGCAATAATCTTAATGTAATAATTGATTTATTTAATTGAATGAGTGATGACAGTTTTTGTATTTAAAGGGATTGTCTTTATTGTTTGATTGTAACCTGATGAAGCGCACCTGAGTGTGCGTGAAAGTGCTTGTTCTTTTCATTAAACTGTGAGTTTCATTTTGTGGTGGTTCCTTGCAGTTTATCCTTTTTCTGTTCTCAAAACTCACATAATCAGTGTTATCAAAAAATCTGTCAGAAACCTTGACATACAAACAAACTGTTACTCTAATGTATCAGCTAGCCCTTTTAAGTCACACACCCTTCTATTTATAAAATATAAAATTTTGCAACCCTGCTTTAACTCTGAACTATTGCTCCTCTCAAAACTAAAACCTAAAAGAATACTGATCAGCACCAGCCATTAATCCTACCATGTCTCAGATTTACTCCAGTGTGTGGACATCCATCCAAACCTAGAACCTACTTTACTTTCCCTTTCTTATAACAGATCCTCTTCTAACACTATTTCTAGTCACACTAAACCTGTGTAGCACCTGTAATAAAACAGACTTCCAAAAGATGTGGATAATTAACTCATGAAATATTAAACGGATACTAGACAAAAGGAAAAGGAAACCATTTATTTACTTAGCTTTTAAATCAGACACAAATGTTATATTTATACAAGAAACACACATGTTAAAGGAAGGCTGGGTGAAAGATGGAGAGAAAATGGATAAATAGAATAATAGTGTCAAGTAATGAAACAAACAGTAAGGGGGTTGCAGTTTTAATTAAAAACTAATTTAAAGAGACAATTATACATGGTGAATCAGATATAAATGGAAGATGGTGCTATTTTTCAATTAAAAGCTCTACCCTACAGAGCCTGTATAGCCACATGCGAAACAACAACATTATATCATGGACATTTATAACATCCTAACTTGATTTCCAAACAACTACTACCATATGATAGGAAGTGTCTGGACTGACCCCATAACAGACAGAACAAGTAAAAGCAGCCTCTATAGCGATAAACAATCTAAAAACAGATTTTAACTTAATCATAATAACCCATCTACAATAAAATCCACAACTACTCTCAATGTTATAAATCATGATCTAAATTAGACTTCTTTCTGATATCACAAATATTCTTAAAGGCAGAAATAAACTATTGTGCAGAACCTAGGTTTTGTTTTCGACCACTCAGATTACAATTAAAATAAGATGGCCTAGTGATCTAAGCCTGAAAACAAGGGGTATAAACTGTTCCCTAAATCTGAACTTACTACAGACAAAAGATATAATACAGGAAATTAACAACACATTAGATGAACTTGATCGTGACTTAACATTGACAGATATTCCTCGTAACATTCAATGGGCAGCAAGTTAACCATGGATTAGGGGAATTTTGAGTAAAACAGTGTCATCCTACAAAAAATATATGAAGAGAAAGATAAAAAAACTAAAAGAAAAAATAATCACGATAGAAGAATCAGTCCAAAAAAACTGAATAAAATACTGGAAGAATAGATGAAAAACATACCAAAAGAATTATAATTATATAATACTAATCAAGAAATTATTAAAACTTTTGAAGATTTATACACAAAACTATACAGCCCTCCCTCAAAAACTAAAAACTATGGAATTAGAGAGATAGAGAGAGATAGATACTTTCCTAAAGAATCTAAACTTCCCAAAAGATAAATCAAACAAAGAAGGATCTACTGAAGGTGCCTTTCATGCAACAAGAAATCCTTTCAGTAATAAATAGTCTGAAAACAAGTAAAGCTCCTGGTTCTGATAGTTATACTGCTGAGTTTTATAAATCCTTTGGACAAAAGATATCAAATCTTTTACGGTAAACTATAGCTATATAAGAGAAAACGGCATTGCAGATCTGTATTTATAAAATTCAAAGACAATCTTTATACCTAAAGGAAAATATGATAACAAAAACCCAGGAAATTACTTACAGACCAATTTCTATCATAAATCTAGACATCAAAATTCTAGCTGCATTGCTTGCAAACAGACTAAACCTGCACAGTCGGGATCCATGATTGGTAGCCAGACATGTGATAACACAGTAACCTTAGATACAATGATCATGCTATCTAAACAAAATAAAAACCCTGTCTATGCCCTTGTTTTAGATGTGTATAAAGCCCTTGACAAAGTAACCTAAACTTTTTTATTTTCTATACTGCCCTAATTTGATACACCACAAGAATTTACAAATATAATAAAATGTTATATGAGAGCACCACTTTAACTTATATATAGAACCTCTATTTTTGCTCATAACCCAAAAAATGTTTCATTATATTCCACAAAGTTTTTTTAATAATAAAATTGCACTAACATCCTTTTCTGGTTATTTAAACTTATATTTTCTACTCCCTAACAGTGGCTTGAGCAAAATTCTAGACTCAGTTAACAGCTTCTCAAAAGTTTCAAACTATGAAATCAATCCTACAAAATCCCTAATTTTCCCTCTCAGTCCATTAAGTCACACTGAATCATATTTTCCTGATTCAGAAATAGGGATATCCTTTGAGCATAACCTAAAACTATTCATGCAGAATAATTTGCTAAAGATATGGGCAGCCATTGAACATATCTGGAGATGGGGAAAATGAAGCTATCCTTTCTTTCAAATGCACCAATTATAAAAATGAATATTTTCCCAAGGTTATTATTTCAACTCAATGCAACAAATTTAATAGTCCAGAAAAACTTATTTAAAAAACTAAACGTAGCTTAGCTAAGTTTATCTGGTACCCAAAGTCTGTCAGAATCGGGTATCAGAAGTTAATGTATCCTAAAGAAAAGGAATGACTGGGTGTATCTAACTAACTTATATTATGATATATGTCCAAACATGTTGCAGAATATAATCCCAAGGGTAAAGAATGGTATCCACTATGGATTAAATTATGGTATGACTGTATCAAGAACAGTACAATCAGTCCCAAAGCCCTTCCATTTATAAATCAGGAAAACAAAGGATAACAGATTTCATATCTCATTAAAAATAGAATAATTAGATTTAAAAAAAAATGATGGAAGCACTAAACTTAATAGATATTTCCTTCCTATTACAACCTATACATCCAAATCCAAACCACATATTTAATAACAAGATGATAAACATAGACATTTATGTGTTCATTAAGAAATGCAATGTTTGGGATATTTACAGACATCGGAAAAGTCTTTAGAGGATAAGGAATGTCCTTAACCTTCCAAAAAGATACATCATAATGTTAAAGCAAATTAGAGAACTGTGCACTTCAATAATAGGAGAGTTTGAAGTAAATGATAAAGGCATAAAAACATGTGATACATTATGGAACTTACTAACTTTAAGAAAAAAAATGCTATCTAATACATATAGGCTAACAGTATACCCTAGATATCGAATATCTATTCTGTATTCACAATACTGGGTTGAAAAGCTGAAAAAATTATTGAAAAGCAAAAATCTAAATCTATTAAAACAACATTAACATTAATCCCTTTTAAGAAACTCTTGTATACTCAATTAATGATAATCAACAATGCTTAGTTTACACCAGAAATACACAATTTCAACTCAGACGTTTCACAAAACTGTCCATGCTGCTACTCACAAATAGCAGACTTATTCCATGTCTTCTGGGGCTGTAAATGTACTTATAAATTACAGTGCTCACTGAGAGTCAGACTAGAGAAGATGGGATATCAAAAATCCACATTGTCATAGGAGTTTGTAATTTTGCATATCACCTCTCAAAAGTTACCCAAACTTAATCTGCATAGTCTAACTACCCTCTTTTATCTAGTAAAATTGTAAATTACTCAGAACTGGTTAGATCAAACCAAAATGTCATGGGAGGACTTCAGAAGTATGGCAACAGAGTATAATCAGCACATAAATTGATAAATAACCAAAGTAAGCATTCCTATTTTCTAAAATACTGGAGTCTTCTCTTGGACCATTTTTTAAAAGTATAGATAGATGAGAAAGGACAAATTATTGTAAATGTAAACTGAAAAGGGCATAACACATATTCTTGCATGAGTGTGTTAAATCCAAACCTCATATGTAGCAGTTCTGTTTAGTATGTATACTGTGACATAAATATTAACCAGAAGTTGATTTTCTGTAACACTTATTGTAGATATTGTAGACAATCTATATTTTGTGTATTCTGTTGTAACACTGAAATTTTCTTGCAACAGGATGTACCTAAATATTATTATAACTCTTCTACAATGTAACTGTATTGTGGCTTGTAAAATGACAGGAATTTAAATATTCAAACAAAATAAGAGAAGAACAATAAATATATCTGAAAAAACAATAACACTTCCACATGTGGCTTTTGAAACATACCCCTGAGATACTCATACCCCGGGATTCATGAAGCTCGGTGCAAGGACAGCGTTAGTCTTGCACTGACCGTGCAATGTAGAGATGGTGTAGCAGCACCATATGCATATTAATGAAAGCATGCTGCCATAACGTCCATGTGCATAGGAAATGTGCACGAGTGCAGGGGGCGTGTCTAAGCACTGCACGGAGGCGTGAACATGGCTGCAGACGCGCAACCTAAAATGCTGACTAGTACAGCCTCCCTCTAATACTAATCAATCCTGTCAGTGTCTGTGGATACTGAAATGTATGCAAAGCATACAAGACAGTTTCGCGAACACCAAAATAAAAAGTAAACACAAAGGCACGTAGCTGAATATTGAGCCCCCGTCCCTCGAACAAATGACATTTGAAACCCCGTGCCCGTATTCCATTGTAGTGCTGATTGTTATACCAAGTGGAAGCGAAATGCAGCATGTTCGCGCACCGCTGCCCTTTGCTAAGCCTAGCCCAATGGTCAGGGTTACCACCTGTCCCACTCTGTGAGAGACAGTCCCTCTCTGGGCAGTTGTGTCCTTACCAAAAATATTAAAAATGGCAAATATCCTGCGATTGTAGGACATAATTATGTCCCATATTTTATGTAATAGTTCCATAAAATAGTTATTTCTGTATCTAAAATACCTAAATGTTACAAGAAACAGAATAAGCAATTAAACTGCTACAAGAATAAGCTTCCATTTAGGCATAAAAGTAAAGTTCTATTCTTTGTACTCACCGTGGGTATGTTTTGGCCTTTAAAATCTGATGTGTGTCCCTAAAATGTCCCACTTTGGCCAATTGAAAAGGTTGCAACCCTACCAATGGTCAGAGCATTCGCTCAATATCAGCCCATTCACGGTCCAAGTCGTCCTTGTCTGGATGGCCCAAAGATGAATGGGTATTATCCGGGCCTACTTACCATGTCATGAAAGATAAGTATTTGCGTGTACCTATGTGCACGAAGCAGCATGTGGAAGATCAAATATACTAGGATTGTCCTCACAACCATATTGGTACCAGAGATATGTAGAGTACACAATGTGTTCTGCTGTCTGTGCCATAGGCCATCAACAAGCGAATGGATGGATGGTGCATGTGGAATATGGGGGGGGTTGATGGGTAATGTAATAATTCGGCAATGGGAGACTGGGTCATATGTAAAATAGGTGAACTGGAGGTGTACGAGGGAGCAGTGGGTGAATCAGAAAGGAAACCAAAGAACATACATTTACATCCACAATACACCCTGATAGGCCATACTGCAGAACACAATCCCACAAACATATGAACATTAAAATGTGCGATACACATGTACAGAAACATTACTGGCTCACACCCACATAATGGTCTGGCCTGAACTGAGTCATCCAACCCCAACACACCTGGATACATAATTGAATACCCATCATCCCCTCCACAGTACACCACCCACCCCCTTGCTGAAAGTCCACCAAAACCACCCATACTCAGGCTGCTAGCTTGGCGCAGCCCTATCTGCACATAGTGCCCCCTACCCATATCTAGTAGGCAGTCTCACCCTAGGCAGTCTCAGGCTTGAA
Source organism: Protopterus annectens (assembly GCF_019279795.1). NCBI lineage: Eukaryota > Metazoa > Chordata > Ceratodontiformes > Protopteridae > Protopterus > Protopterus annectens. Next base: position 893,885,531 of record NC_056745.1, read on the forward strand.
AACTAGGTATCCCTTGCATGTATAACCCTCCCTCATTTTTGTAAAGCCAAAAGAATTGGAGTCATTGGTGTCCACAATTTTTGGCTGTCCCTCATGGGATACGTGTCTGTTCTAAAGATTAGACTTGGTGGCACGACACGATGTCCAGCCCCATAGACAACCGGACACAAGTTGCATTAGCAGTAGTTGTCCACAACCCTGCTCAGCCTCCAGCTGGTCCTGCAGAACCTACGACCTGGGATTAAACACCTGACAGTGATGCACATCTCCCCATGTGCATTATTGGGAATTTATACTATTCACATGTTCCCATGAAGCTTCCCCATATCCATCTCTCAAATAGTACATGTCCACAAATTGTATAGCCCTTCCAGGTTCCTCGTCATAATGATGCACACAACCCCTGTACACAAACGGTGCAGGTACCTCCTGTATGCAGTTGTTCATATACATGGCCATGTATAACTCCAGATATGTAGTCATATCTATAAATGTACATACTTATATTCGCATAGCTACTCATCACACATACATGCATATGAGTAGTTGTCAAGTATGTGTCCATTTCATAAATATGTATACTTGCAAATGTATACATATGCCTCTCAGAAACATATGAATAGTAACAAGTACTATACATATGTGCACCACCCAACTGTCACATTTGTTGCCAGTACTGTGGAATGGCTGTAGTAAAGTCATATATCCTAATTACCATCCATACAGAATGTATCACGGATGGTTTAGCGGTAAAACCAATGACTATGGTCTTCCTGTTCCCAGGTCCAAGCCATGCAAGGGCTAATTTTTTATGATGGCCACAATAATGGCAGTCAGATATAGGGTGGTTAAGGTGCTTTAAAGCAGACTTAAGCGGGTATGTGCAGCAGTAAGTGGCGGTCATTCAACAGTATGGGAAATGTAAATAAGCATGTAGGTGTATATGCATGTGTATGTACAGACAGATATATATATATATATATATATATATATATATATATATATATATATATATATATATATATATCCATGAAAAATGAACATGGTCACAATAAAGCAGTCATAACGAATGTGAAGGGAAACAGCAGCGGAACCCCCATTAATATTTAGTGCTGTAATATCAAGCTGCCCAGAGGTGAGCAAACCTCCTGCATCTCCAACCACAGGTAGGATGCTAACAGTGGAACTAACTATGTCCACGTGCTAAGTCTGACTTTCAAACAGATACAGGGCAATCCTAGTCACCATTCGAATGAGCCAAAAACTGGAAGACTAATTGAACACCCTGACCATTATATGAATGTATGTCCCAGGACTATAAGCTTGGGACATCTGAATATACTTGGAGTGAGCCAACATACGGGATGTGTCTAGAGCAGTAGGGAGTGGTGTTTGTGTAGTGGTGTGCTTTATTTCTGACCAGGGAATGGATGACTGCCATGTTAGTGATGCTGTGCTGTGTTTGTTCTGGTAACTATGAGCCATTATATACATGCAAATGAAGCAGCACAGCAATAGTGTAGTGGTTAGAGCATCCGACTATCGAGCAGACATTGCTGGTTCGACTGCAGCGCACGCCATTTATGGCGCGTAATCTGTATACGAGCATATCTTGCTAATTTTATGCTGTATAATGATATAACACCATTGAAATGTGAACTGGGGTGACGTATCACAGTAAGAATGCAGAAGGTGTTTGCATGACGTGAAACGGTGGTTAAACGGAAAACCTCAGCTGAAAAGTGTTGTACTCACCCTTTGTCCAATGGCCCTTGTTCTGCCCAGCAACACAATAAACCACGTCAGCCAGGCCCGGCGACAGGACCCTACACATCACAATCAATGTGATTTACTACTAAGCCATGGCAGTTATACCTAACTCTGATGTTATCACAAACATAGCAGACAGCACAGTCATTCAACAGTATGATCAAAGTAATTAAATCATATAGATGTATATGCATGCGTACGTACACACACACACACACACATACATATATATATATATATATATATATATATATATATATATATATATATATATATATATATATATATATATCTACAGAACAAACATGGGCACAAGAAAGCATTCATAATGAATGCGAAGGAAAACAGCAGTGGAACACCCATATTATCTAGTGCTGACATATCAAGCTGGCCAGAGGTGGGCAAAATCCCTGCATCTCTAACCACAAATAGGATGCTAACAGTGGGAGTAACCTTGTCCACATGCTAAATCTGACTTTCAAACAGGTACAGGGCAGTCCCGGTCCCCAGTCGGACAAGCCTAAACCCAGATGACCATATGAACACCCTGACAATCATACAAACGTATGTGCCAGGACTACAGGCTTGGGAGGTCTGAATATACTTTGAGTGAGTCAACATGCGGCACAGGTCCAGAGCAGTAGGGAATGGCGCATGTGTAGTAGTGCGGTTTTCCCAACAGGAGAATGGATGCCTACTGTGTTAGTGAAGTGTTGAGGCATGTGTTCGGGTAGCTATGAACCATGGGTATACATATAAGTGAAGCAGAACACCAATAGTGTAGTGGTTAGAGCATCCACCTAACAAACAGGCATTCACAGTTCAAGTTTGACTATAGCACATATTTTCCTTGTGGAATGAATGTTGTTCTGCTGTAAAACAGACATTATAACATGTGAAAGTGAACGTGAGTATTGCATGGGACAATTAACCAGATTCCTTCAATCAAAGTGGTACTGTCATAATGAATAAGGCACAAGTAAGCACAAATAAGCAGCAGTATACATATGTAACACACAGTAAGCATATGCGGGTGCGCTTGCACGGTGCAGCGCCCAGCATAGGAAATGTATATACATATGTACAGATGTAATATATATATATATATATATATATATATATATATATATATATATATATATATACACACACACACACACACACACACACACACACACACACACACACACACACGTGAACGTCGTAACAATAAAGCATAGACAAGGGAAGTGAAGGGAATCAGCAGCAACTATGGTATTATATAGTGCTGCCAGCGTATGTCATAAAAAGCTGCCTAAGAGTGAGCAGAGCACTGCTACTCACACCACAGGCAGGGTTTACCAGTGGGAGTAACATGGTTGAATTGCTAAGTCTACTTTACACACAGACAGAGAGTAGTCCCTGCTGCGACTACCAAAAATTCTAAAGCGCATAAGGCCATAATCTATAACCCTAGCAAGGGCAGGTATGTTCAAAGACTAAATGGCGGGAGAGCCTCATAATACATGAGGTGGGTCAACATATGTGTAGGGCCCCTAATGCTCTGGAGAGGGCAATGTTTGGAGGTGTGTCATGGCTGGGATAACAAGTGGATAATGGAAGTTATGCATGTAAGTTGAACACGAGTGGGGTGGAGGAACTATGGGTATGAAATTATGGATCCAGGTGTGCCAGGGTGGATAACCCGGTTCTAATTGGACCACCCCATGGAGGTCAGCGAGTTCATAATAGGTATATATGCATACTCACATGCAGACAACAATATATAGAAGTACATTCTCTGTAACACATGCATTCCAATGTGCACATACAAACATTGACAGTAGATGGAATAATAGGCTGTGCAGAAGAGGGATGGGACAAAACTGCTAGAACGCAGATGTGTGTACAGGGTCCAAAGTCAGTGCTGTGCTGATGATAATCAAATTTGAGGGCTTCTCCACACATGGAATCCTTCCTGTGATCTGCCCGGTACAGCAACGCCAAGTACTTAACCAGTCTAACTGTAAAAGAAATACGCTGAACATGTACATAACTAGGCTCCCATGTGTAATGTGTGTGATACCACATAGTCATACATATTAATGAATTGTAGTGTCATGTTAACGGGAGTAAGGATGTAATAAAGTATAGAGTCTAATCTTGCCATAAATACATGCGTGTTCCATGTGGGGCAACCAATAATTGCAAATAGTATTCTTTGGTCGCTCACATCACCAATGTTTGTGGACTAAATGTATGGGAGGTCTGAGGATACGTGGAGTGAGTAAACCGATGGGATGGCTCTATAGGAGTAGGGTGTTGCAGGGTGTAGTGGTTTCGATACACCATGAATCTGACAGGAAAATGGATGACAGCAGTGTAAGGGAGGTGTTGGGCTGTGTTTGGGGAACCAGGAGCCGTAGGTATATGGGTATATAAGCATAGGGAACAGCACAGCAATAGTACACTCGTTAGAGCAACCCCCTAATGAACAGACATTCTGATACCGAATCACACTGTATCACATTTCCAATTACCATCAGTAATCTGTACATGAACATATTGCAACATCTGTCCACTGTATAACATGCTAAATACCGATTACAAGATAACTGGAGTGAAGTGTCAGTGTCATAATGAATAAGGCACTAGTATGCAGGTGAAGCATATATAAACACCATTATGAACACACTGATGATGCTTTCGAGTGAAACCGGTCTGTGGGGCAAACTGTGCTGGCAATAAATGCTTTGAACCTTCATGTAGCCTCCTTTTCTGTGTGCTGGGAGTGCTTTTGGGATCATATATCTTGTTTTTTTTCCATGCACCAGGTCTGGTTTACGTGCACCTTGCAGTTTGGATTTTTTTGTATATATAAATATATACATAAATATATATATATATATATATATATATATATATATATATATATATATATATATATATACATATATACTTATATGCATATATATATATATATATATATATATATATATATATATATATATATATATATATATATATATATATATATATATATATATATATATATATATATATATATATATATGTATGTGTGTGTGTGTGTGTGTGTGTAGATATACAGAGATATACAACTATGATAGGAAACAGCACACAGGACTGACATATGTTCACAGGCTGTGCCAATGGAAGTGAGGAGCCCAGCCAAGAAACATGACACACACAGCATGCCCTTCCACCCCCCCCCAGCCAGACACAAGAAATATACACGCAAACAATGTAAAGTGTCCACTGCTCCCCAGAACACAGGCAGGATACAACTGAGGGGGTACACAGTGCACCCATGGATTCTAATCATGGAACACAGACTGTAGCATCCTTGCAGGACACCCCAAAAATTGGCCAAACCATACAAATGTGATAGATCGTCCATTTTGTCCATGGTGTATACAGACTCGGAATACAAGGGTGGATAACCCTGATGACCCATGGGCCGAGACAATTTTATGAAATGGGTCCCATGAAGTGGAGAGTGGGCAGCATGTAGTGGTCTGTCCAGAACCGACCAGGTCCCAGAGTAAGGATGGGTGCTGTTGAGGAGGTGAGGGTGGGGGAACTATGGTAACTACTTATGGGTCTAGGTGTGCAGGTGTTGGCTGATTTTGGCCAATATGGACAGCCCTACGGATGCAAGCAAATGTGTTCATTGGGCAGAGGCGTCACCCAACGAGCAGCCACATCCACTGCGAGACCCAATAAAGCAAAGTGTAATCTATACAGCAAGGAACGGAATAACCAGATGTAGACATATATATATAGCTGGGAGATATACCTCTCCCTCGCTGTAGTATGAATGTATACATACAGAGAAAGAATACAGATACATACCCACATATGAATATATACATATGCAGACAACCATAGAACCCTATGTCATTAGATTATATACATGTACACATATATATATATATATATATATATCTATATATATATATATATATATATATATATATATATATATACATATCTTGTTGTTGTGTCTTTCAGTACCGAGTTACCAGCCCTGATGCACAACCTTCAACGAAGGTACGCTCATTCACGCATGTCTCCACGCAGAAGAAGCTCTAGCTGAGAATCGAACCAGACAGCGTGTTACTGTGAGGCGACAACGCTACCACAGCACCACCAACACGTATCTATATATATATATATATATATATATATATATATATATATATATATATATATATATATATATATATATATATATATATATATATATAGAGCAAGATATAACTATACATGTATGCATACATATGCAGATATATCTGTATATATTAATGTAAATATATATACACACACACACACATATATATATATATATATATATATATATATATATATATATATATATATATATATATATATATACTACAGTAAATATACACATGTATATAGCTAGGATATGATACAGCAGTTACAAGTAACATATGTCCACAGGCCAAGCATATGTTGGTGGGAGGTCCAATAAACAAATGTGTAACATGTAGCATCTCTCCCACCTTCCCAGCTAGGCCGGTGAGACGTACAGACACACAATAAAGGTAAACACGCCACTGCTTCCCAGACCACCAACAGGATACTACCAGTGGAAGAGATCTGCAAGGTCTACACTTGAAACATAGACATCGATGTCCCTTGTGGGACACCAAAAATTAATGATTGGAGCCAGTCCCGGTAATGATTTCTCCAACCAGGCTGTAGATGTACACGGACCAGTAGGTTGTGCAAGCCTGATAACACATGGGTCGACACAACATAAGACATGTGTCCTGACACAGGGAGAGTGGGCAGTGTATAGTGGTGTGTTTATACCCCACCTGCTCCACAGTAAGGATGAGTGCTGTAGAGGAGTGGCAGGTTGGGTAACTATGGGTATGCGTTTATGGGCCTAGGCGTGCAGGTGTTGGCTGGCAGAGCAGTATTAGGACTGCCCCGAGGATGTAATTAATATTCCGATGTGGGCATAGCAGACACCCATACCTCCCAACCCCTTAGAGCACATCCACTGGATAGTCCAGAAACCTTTGGGGGAACACATAGGGACCATACCATTGAACTGTCCCCGATTACCAGGGACGTCCGTGATTACGACTCAGAATCTAACTCTGTCCCACCTAAACCCTCTTAAAACTAGTGATATTAGGAGGAAAGGTGGTGGAATACATGTAATGAATAATGACAACATTTAAGAGATATAAACAGCAAGTACCTCAGACAGTGTGTATGAATACATATGCTCGGGGTCTGTCAATTTGTCAGGTTAATAGCACCAAAAATCTAAATGTGTCCCTGATGTTGTTATGCAGTGTCCATGATTCAGTGTTCATTTTTCCCCATTCATATGAGAGGTCTGATAGTGACAGAAAGCGCATATTCCACTGACTACCTTAGAAAAATGATAGCATAATAGGTTACAGTTACCACCTGTTCACCTTTGTAAGGGAAAGTCCCTCTTTGGGCAGTTGTGTCCTGCAAAATAATTGAAAAAATGGCAAATGTCTTGAGATTTTAGGACAAAGATTTTCCTATATTGTCTGTAGTAGTTGCATAAAACAATTATTTAGTATCTGAAATACCTAAATGTTATAAGAAACAGAATAAGCAACTATAATGCTACAAGAATAAGCTTTTATTTAGGCAAAACAGTGAAGTTCTTTCCTTTGTACTGGCTGTGGGTATGTTTTGCCCTGCAAAATCTGATGTTTCTACATAAAAGTCCCACATTGGGCAATTGAAAAGGTGACAACCCTATAATAGGTATATGGTAGCATGACTCGGCTGACGGATGTGGGTCCCAAAACCCAATTACTTGTCTTTATTGAAGAGTCTCGATTCCCATGTATCAGCCAGGGAGGTGCAGATTGTAAGATGAACACACAAATAATATGAATAAAATATTGGACAGGCCGCCAATTCCGTACAGTCGAACGGCATGCCGTCACCTAATGGGCAGCCATTCCCGATACTGCAGGCATGTAATCCGATGTAATAGGCATCATAAAGTAACATTGTGGTCCTCGCTCTCACACAGGGGTGTGTGTCAGATGCAAGCACCAATATCAGTGCATTTGCAAGTGCAGGAGCGAGCGGTTGTAAGCCTGTTTGGCTACCAGTATGCGAGTATTGCACTGGTAAAGCAATGTAGAGGCTAACCAAGTGTAAGAAGCAGTAACCAGAGGTTAGCATTGCTTAACACCGCGCAAACCCATGCACACCCTCTCACAACTGCTTTAATGTGCCTTACTCCCTCCATATCCAATGGTCTTGTTCTGCCCTGCAGCAAAATAAATGGCCTCTGCAAGGCTCGGAACCAAGACCCTGCACACACAGCTAATGTGATTTATCAATATGCCATGGCAGATATAGATAACAGACAGAACCACAAACATATCATACAGCAGACAGAACCACAAACATATCATACAGCGCAGTCATTCAACAGTATAGGAATGTATCCCATCATGTAGATGTATATGTGAGTGTTTATGTCCAGCATATAGGGTACATACACATATAGAGATATATCAGGAACATATCATGTGGCAACAAAGCATTACAAATGAATGAAAAGGGAAACACCAGTGACGCCTGTATTATGAAGTGGTGTTGTCCTATGTACTCTCAAGACTCCCTCAGACAGACATGTGTCATTCATACATGGAAACAATTGTACATTGGCCGTATACATCACTCTGTGCATGTAATGCACGTTAACACAACAGTACCTGTCCAATCATTATGTGTGAACAGTACTCTTGCAAGGTGCTGTGTGCAACATCATCATCATGATAAAGGTAAACAGGGTAACCACAGAGGGACCGGTAGTGTTGTGTGTACAATGGGGTCATCCTCATCACGTGTACCTGGACCATTTAGGAGTGATTTGCATACCAGGATCATGCACCTGAGGGACAGGGGTGAGGATAACAGGAGTATGTTGTGATACATATTACAAGGGTTACATGTGTCCAGTGGGCACATGTGTGAAATGGACAGCTATGTATATGGCAGATGTCATACTAGGAGCCGAATGGCCTTATGTTTATGTAGGGTGAGGGTTGGCTGTGGGGAAGGAGAGTAGGTATGGCCGTAGAGGATAGGTAGGGTAGGATCACAGACAAGACAGCATACAGGGTCGGTATATGACACATGTGGGAAGATACAACTCAGACGGGGATGGGTGTTCGGCATTCACAAGCCCATGGGAACAGTGGGACAGAGGTCCCCAGCCATGGGCAGCCGCTACTGCACCTAAACAGCTGCAAAGTAGGCAGTGCTGGGGGCTGTCCAGGAGGGGCAGCATCACCCTGTAAATGTGACACTCCACCCTTGATCTTCCATATCTGGCTTCAGAACTCATTAGTGAGCCCCCAACTCAACATGTCCAGGACCGCACGACAGCAGACATGTTCCTGTCTGCTCCTGCTCCCAGGGGGGACATGCCCCATCCTCAGTGGTGATACCACCAGAAGGTGGTGCAGAGCCAACAGAGGTTGAGGTCTAAGGCTGGGCCCCAGATGTGTTGGTGCCAGGTGCCAAGGTCAGCTGAAGTGGAGCAGGAGGTTCTGCCGGGACCTCCCAACCCATACAGCCTATGGTGTTGCAGTTTAAACTCACATATGGCTTAGTGATAGACAACAGCATTCAGGATTACTTACAACAGTATACATAGATATCACCATCAACCCAACACAACAGATGGTATAAATTTGTAGAGGGAGCACAACACATGCATATACACTGCATGACATCTGCACAATGTGTAGTAGATGTGTGACTGCAGCTATGAACGGTTGCCCATTATTGGCTTGTCACTGGGAACCCCAGACAGTGTCTGTCATACCAAAGTTTCATATGACATATGTCCAGTCAGGGATGCGATGGCAGTAAAACATCCCTATCATCATGTACTGTCTGCAATCCTCACACTATGCTCCTGCAGTGCACAGATGTGTTCAGTGTGTAACACAGGAAACAAATGGTTCCACACACTGATCAGTTCACAGATGGCGCTACAGATGGGGGTCCCTCACGAACAGATTACTGTCATGTCTGTATTAAAACATACAGAATAGCCATTACCACACACAACATGTTAAACAGGCAGTAGTCTCAATGCAGCATAGCTACACTTACATGCTGTAGTCATGTGTGGCACATCACCTTCCTGTCTTTAGGCTATTTCCCACTGTGTATGATGTTTGAGGTACAGCCAGATATCTGTGATGCCATTTCAGAACACTACATCCAGGTTACCACTCACAGCAACTGTCATGGCCAAATACCAACATGATGTTCCTAGATAGTGTACTGTGTTTATCATGTGAATGGCTATGGGAACACCATCACAGCTGTTCCATATGCAATAAGCTAGAGGAGGACTGCAATAGGTGCAGAGGCCATCATCTGATCATGTCCATCACTTACAATACACATGCTGCTGCTGAGCAGGTGTACACCTCCACAGCCAACAGAGAGTGTGTGGGAGGGACAGACAAGACTAAACCCTAAGCATTGTATGCCACATGCCTAACAGTACATGGGGTCAAACCCCTGACTGACTACTCATTACTATTACACACAAAGCCGACATGTTGCTGTACTGTAAGAACATATATGTGCGTAGTTGAGAGACATCTGCAACAAAAATATAGTAGACATACATTAGGTGTAGCACACATGGCTGTCCATGTGAATGGATGCCATTGTCACCACAACCATACTCTCTAATGGACTTGCATTGACACTCTTTGCCAGGACCACAAATATACAACCTAACTACTTAGTTTGCCACAATGCAGTAATGCACATGACTATATGCACCACAGGGGATATCTGGAGGTTCTATGGGCTAGGGCATGTGAAAGTGTTTGACAACTGTTGGTATGCCAACACGGTTATACTGGGAGTGACTGTAGTTGGGAGCATCATAACCCACACACAGACAGAAGGTGCCAGTACTGACATGCATGTATGCATTGCTTCATGGGTGTGTAGTGGCTGGCTGTGCAAGATGGCTGTACAAAGCTGAGTGAGGGGTAATCCTTAGCATCATGTCACCCGACAATGGTGTGCAGTGGGGTACAGGGGTGTAGTGTCTACAATGTCCCACACAGATGGGTACTGCATGATCTGCCCTTACCAATGTGTATGGCAATAGCTTTTTAATGCATGCCATGTCTGTGTTTGATAGACCTTCACATGGACATTGCCTGGGATGTGCATGTCTCACAATACTGTACAGTGACATGTACAGGTATACATGGTTTGGCAGGCACATGTGTACACAGACTGTTATTCCCCGATATGCCAATACTGGCCTGGTGTGATGAAACCTGCTTATAGTCAGCAGGTCGACCCTGCACCTGCATTGATAGCATGATACAGGTATTCTCTGGTGTCAGTGGCCCACATATAATGCTACAAGAATAAGCTTTTATTTAGGCAAAACAGTGAAGTTCTTTCCTTTGTACTGGCTGTGGGTATGTTTTGCCCTGCAAAATCTGATGTTTCTACATAAAAGTCCCACATTGGGCAATTGAAAAGGTGACAACCCTATAATAGGTATATGGTAGCATGACTCGGCTGGTGGATGTGGGTCCCAAAACCCAATTACTTGTCTTTATTGAAGAGTCTCGATTCCCATGTATCAGCCAGGGAGGTGCAGATTGTAAGATGAACACACAAATAATATGAATAAAATATTGGACAGGCCAATTCCGTACAGTCGAACGGCATGCCGTCACCTAATGGGCAGCCATTCCGATACTGCAGGCATGTAATCCGATGTAATAGGCATCATAAAGTAACATTGTGGTCCTCGCTCTCACACAGGGTGTGAGTGTCAGATGCGAGCACCAACATCAGTGCATTTGCAAGTGCAGGAGCGAGTGGATGTAAGCCTGTTTGGCCGCCAGTATGCGAGTATTGCACTGGTAAAGCAATGTAGAGGCTAACCAAGTGTAAGAAGCAGTAACCAGAGGTTAGCATTGCTTAACACCATGCAAACCCACGCACACCCTCTCACAACTGCTTTAATGTGCCTTACTCCCTCCATATCCAATGGTCTTGTTCTGCCCTGCAGCAAAATAAATGGCCTCTGCAAGGCTCGGAACCAAGACCCTGCACACACAGCTAATGTGATTTATCAATATGCCATGGCAGATATAGATAACAGACAGAACCACAAACATATCATACAGCAGACAGAACCACAAACATATCATACAGCACAGTCATTCAATAGTATAGGAATGTATCCCATCATGTAGATGTATATGTGAATGTTTATGTCCAGCATATAGGTACATACACATATAGAGATATATCAGGAACATATCATGTGGCAACAAAGCATTACAAACGAATGAAAAGGGAAACACCAGTGATGCCTGTATTATGTAGTGGTGCTGTCCTATGTAATCTCAAGACTCCCTCAGACAGACATGTGTCATTCATACACGGAAACATTTGTACATTGGCCGTATACATCACTCTGTGCATGTAATATACATTAACAGAACAGTACCTGTCCAATCATTATGTGTGAACAGTACTCTTGCAAGGTGCTGTGTGGAACATCATCATCATGATAAAGGTAAACGGGGTAACCACAGAGGGACCGGTAGTGTTGTGTGTACAATGGGGTCATCCTCATCACTTGTACCTGGACCATTTAGGAGTAATTTGCATACCAGGATCATGCGCCTGAGGGACAGGGGTGAAGATAACAGGAGTATGTTGTGATACATATTACAAGAGTTACATGTGTCCAGTGGGCACATGTGTGAAATGGACAGCTATGTATATGGCAGATGTTGTCCTAGGAGCCGAATGGCCTTATGTTTACGAAGGGTGAGGGTTGGCTGTGGGGGAAGGAGAGTAGGTATGGCCGTAGAGGATAGGTAGGGTAGGATCACAGACAAGACAGCATACAGGGTCGGTATATGACACATGTGGGGAGATACAACTCAGACGGGGATGGGTGCTCGGCATTCACAAGCCCATGGGAACAGTGGGACGGAGGTCCCCAGCCATGGGCAGCCGCTACTGCACCTAAACAGCTGCAAAAGAGGCAGTGCTGGGGGCTGTCCAGGAGGGGCAGCATCACCCTGTAAATGTGACACTCCACCCTTGATCTTCCATATCTGGCTTCAGAACTCATTAGTGAGCCCCCAACGCAACACACCCAGGACCACACGACAGCAGACATGTTCTTGTCTGCTCCTAGGGGGGACATGCCCCATCCTCAGTGGTGATACCACCAGAAGATGGTGCAGAGCCAACAGAGGTTGAGGTCCAAGGCTGGGCCCCAGATGTGTTGGTGCCAGGTACCATGGTCAGCTGAAGTGGGGCAGGAGGTTCTGACGGGACCTCCCAACCCATACAGCCTATGGTGTTGCAGTTTAAACTCACATATGGCTTAGTGATAGACAACATCATTCAGGATTACCTACAACAGTATACATAGATATCACCGTCAACCCAACACAACAGATGGTATACATTTGCAGAGGGAGCACAACACATGCATATATACTGCATGATCTGTGCAATGTGTAGTAGATGTGTGACTGCAGCTATGAATGGTTGCCCATTATTGGCTTGTCACTGGGAACCCCAGACAGTGTCTGTCATACCAATGTTTCATATGACATATGTCCAGTCAGGGATGCGATGGCAGTAAAACATCCCTATCATCATGTACTGTCTGCAATCCTTACACTATGCTCCTGCAGTGCACAGATGTGTTCAGTGTGTAACACAGGAAACAAATGGTTCCACACACTGACCAGTTCACAGATGGCACTACAGATGGGGTCCCTCATGAACAGAGTACAGACATGTCTGTATTAAAACATACAGAATAGCCATTACCACACACAACATGTTAAACAGGCAGTAGGCTCAATGCAGCATAGCTACACTTACATGCTGTAGTCATGTGTGGCACATCACCTTCCTGTCTTTAGGCTATTTCCCACTGTGTATGATGTTTGAGGTACAGCCAGATATCTGTGATGCCATTTCAGAACACTACATCCAGGTTACCACTCACAGCAACTGTCATGGCCAAATACCAACATGATGTTCCTAGATAGTGTACTGTGTTTATCATGTGAATGGCTATGGCAACACCATCACAGCTGTTCCATATGCAATAAGCTAGAGGAGGACTGCAATAGGTGCAGAGGCCATCGTCTGATCATGTCCATCACTTACAATACACATGCTGCTGCTGAGCAGGTGTACACCTCCACAGCCAACAGAGTGTGTGTGGGAGGGACAGGCAAGACTAAACCCTAAGCATTGTATGCCACATGCCTAACAGTACAGGGGTCAAACCCCTGACTGACTACTCATTACTATTACACAAAGCCGACATGTTGCTGTACTGTAAGAACATATATGTGTGTAGTTGAGAGACATCTGCAACAAAAATATAGTAGACATGCATTAGGTGTAGCACACATGGCTGTTCATGTGAATGGATGCCACTGTCACCACAACCATACTCTCTAATGGACTTGCATTGACACTCTTTGCCAGGACCACAAATACACAACCTAACTACTTAGTTTGCCACAATGCAGTAATGCACAGGACTACATGCACAACAGGGGATATCTGGAGGTTCTATGGGCTAGGGCATGTTTGACAACTGTTGGTATGCCAACAAGGGTTATACTGGGAGTGACTGTAGTTGGAAGCATCATAATCTACACGCAGACAGAAGGTGCCAGTACTGACATGCATGTATGCATTGCTTCATGGGTGTGTAGTGGTTGGCTGTGCAAGATGGCTGTACAAAGCTGGGTGAGGGGTAATCCTTAGCATCATGTCACCTGACAATGGTGTGCAGTGGGGTACAGGGGTGTAGTGTCTGCAATGTCCCACACAGATGGGTACTGCATGATCTGCCCTTACCAATGTGTATGGCAATAGCTTTTTAATGCATGCCATGTCTGTGTTTGATAGACCTTCACATGGACATTGCCTGGGATGTGCATGTCTCACAATACTGTACAGTGACATGTACAGGTGTACATGGTTTGGCAGGCACATGTTGTGTACACAGACTGTTATTCCCCGATATGCCAATACTGGCCTGGTGTGATGAAACCTGCTTATAGTCAGCAGGTCGACCCTGCACCTGCATTGATAGCATGATACAGGTATTCCCTGGTGTCAGTGGCATTGGTCCATACAGGGCACATGTGTACAGCATTGTGGATGTGGACAGCACAGCACAGCACGAGCTGCACTGCTGCTGCTACCGCCACTATGGGAGAGGGCATGTGAGGTAGCTCGTTCACTTAGACCTGAAACAGATGATGTAGCTGGCCTACGTCCACGTGCCCGATGCCTCACTCCTACCAGATGTTCCAGCACAGACAGCTCACGCTCGCGGATTGTCATGCCATGGTCAAGGACTCCAACCATGTCACCAAATAGTCTATCCAAAGCTTCAGCAATCTGATGTTGAGCATTTACCATTGCCTGGATGTTGTTGTTTAAAGAATGGACAGCAGCCTTCTGAAGCCTCTGATCTTCTCTGTTGTGCCATTCAGCACATGCCTGTGCCTCCATTACAGCCTGAAACATGCGTCTGGTGACACCAGCTGCTGCACTCCATCTTGCAGGGGCATGTTAGCCAGAGGTCCTCCTATGTCCAGCACTGGCCACATGCCTGTGTGGGGCATCACCAGTTAGTTGGCTGACACCATGGTGTGCAGGCAGCCTCCACACTTTCCTGTTCCAAGCTACCACAATGCCAACTGTCCTTCCTCTATGGCCACTGGTGATGGGGGTATGTGTTGGCATGAGAACTGTGTGGGGATGAGGGGGATATAGGTGGAATGGCAACCAATGGCACAGATTCAGCCCCAGACAACCCTGCCTGTGCCTCAATTATATGTTCATCACTGCTAGAGTCTTTGGGGACACTATCAGATGGTAATTATTCCACAAGTAAAAACTTTTATTGCACACGAAGACAGTACTTCTGGTTTAGATAGGAAGAGTTTATTTAATCCTCCAATGCATTTGTTGATCAAGCTTTTTGAACAACTAGTGGAAACCGAGTTTAGGGGACTACTACCTAAACAAACAGAGAAAGAGAATTTGAAACAAACTGAACTTGACTTCATAGAAATGCTTAAAAGGGACAACATAAGAGTGATGAAACCGGATAAAGGTGGAGGTATAGTACTCATGTACGACAGTAACTATGATGAACATCTCCACCAAATGCTCCAAAATGATGAGCAATATACAACTGTTTCCAGAAATGAAGTCAATATATCTTGGTCTAAGATAAGATATTCTTTGAATGATTACCTACTTCAAGGTGTCATTAATGAGAAATCTTATAACTTTCTCCATGTTCCTAAACCAAAGCTACCCCTAATATTTGGAATTCCAAAAACACGCAAAGGGGTTGACCCACTGGCATTCAGACCAATAGCAGCAGGCAGTGGCAGCATTACTGAACCACTAGCAAAGTTTGTTGACCATGTAGCTAAAAAATACACCTATCTGTTAAAATATGTGTGCAAGGATTCATGGGAGTTTTTAAAAAAGGTTCCCTACAACAGTTTCGATCCAGATCTCCTAATGGTAACAATTGATATCAAGGATTTGTTTCCTAGTATACCACATGAAACGGGGTTGCAATGGTTTGGTGACTTTTTCATCCAAGAAACGTGTTTAAGTGGAAATTTAATCAACTTGATTGTAGAATTCATGAGCATTATACTAGAGAACAACTTTGTTTTCTTTAATAGAGAACTGTTCAAGAAACTCAAAGGGGTGGCGATGGGGGCACCATGTGCCACTATTTATGCCAACGTGGTACTCCACAGATGGGAACTGAAGTATGTGTTCACACCCCCCCTGGGAACACCATTTGCTTTTTTATAGGAGATTTCTGGACGATATATGTATTTTGTGGAAAGGAACACATGAATCATTTTTGGCACACATTAACAATACTACAACCTTTTTGAAGTTCACACACACAATAGGAGCACATGAACTCCATTATTTGGACATCAATCTCTATAAGGACTATGAGAACAAAACTTTTCAATCAAAAATTCACAGAAAAGCTTCATTTTCAAATTCACTTTTGCATTTTCAGAGTGCCCATCCTTTTTCACAGAAAAAGGGCATTCTTAAAGGACAACTAATCAGAGCATCCAGAATGTGTAGCACAGATGGTGACTTCTTCAAGGAAGTTCAAACATTGCAACACATGTTTTAGAAAGAGGTTATCCCCTAGACCTGTTCCAGGTTTTACACAGAGGTAATGGACAATAGAAGTTCAATTTACTGCCCTTTGTTGGGAAAGGCACATACGGAAAACAATGCATCCATCACTAAAGAAAATGATTTTACTGGACCTAAGTTAATTTACACATACTGTGATCAAGCACATGAAATAGAAAGGATTATTAGCAAATTCTGGCCAGTACTCATGTCACATGAAGATTTAAAGAACACTTTACCCTTCAAACCAAAATTTATTAGAAAAAAGGGGACAAACCTTAAGGAAATGTTTGAGAAGAAAAGAAGAGACAAAGATTGGGCAAAGAAAGTTGGTACCTACAAATGTGGGGCTTGTCACCAATGCCACACAATTTTAGATGATGTAGGAGTATACCTCCCTTCAAGAAAAATGAAGATAAAATCCCCCACATATTTTACATGCAATTCTAAAGGGGTGATTTATTTGGTGGTATGCATGTTCTGCAAAAGTTTTTACATAGGGAAGACAGAAAGGGAAATCAGAAAAAGAATGTACGAACATTTTTATGAAATAGCCAAAAATAAGGAAACAAACGCATTATACAAACATTCCCTTTCATATCCAAACCACAATTTTAAATTTATGATTCTAGAACAAGTAAACCGTGAGTTGCGGGGGGGACTGGGAATCCACCCTCGAGTACAGAGAGTTGGTGTGGCAACTAAGATTAGATTCTGGCAACTGGCCTGGTCTAAATGACACAATCAGCATCAAGCCAGTTTTAAAACTTAGAAGAGCCAGACTGTGAAAGAAACTAGAGGACACCGGTTAGTAATAGTATGTTTGGTCACACAGATGTTTCACTTGGTTTTGCTTGTATTTTTGTTCTATAAACGACTACTATTTTATGCTTTTATTGTTTTCCATAGACTTGAAGTGTTATGAGTACTATGGTCATGGAAAGTTTTTTATTTAACTACAACCTAAGAATACAAAATTGCATATTTACACAGTGAAATGGTTTGAAAATAACTTTGAAGTTTTTTAAACATCAATTGTTGGAGTGTTGCAACATATTTCAAATATTGCCAGAATGATTGTGTTAAAATAACACTCAGGAAATGTAAACATTTGATTTATGTGTTTAAAAAAGAACAACAGTTCAGCTAACTTGCATTTTAATAGGGATTTGTAAAAGTTCAATTAAGAACTTATTTAATTGTATATTTTTTTTAATTAATCATTAGTTTAAAAGTGTAATTAGTGTAAGTAACTATTTAAGCAGTTTATACACAGTAAAGCGTTAACTTGAGAAAGCTCGGAACATCTGAGCGAAAGTACTTGTGATACCAGGTTTTGTCTTCGTGTGCAATAAAAGTTTTTACTTTTGGAATAATTACTGTTTGGTGCCTCAGTTCCGTGGTTGAAATCTTTTTTCTTGGTTCCGTTCTTCAACTGTCGTTACACTATCAGATGGACCGCAGGAGGGGAATGCACCTTTATCACCTGTGAGGGGCAGACAAGAACTGAACATTACAATCTATACAATAGACACACAGACACACAGACAGCCACACAGACACACAGACAGATGCATACACAGACTCACACACAGATACACACACAGACGCATGCTATGACACCCAACATGCATGTGATATGACAGAAGGCATGCAACATGCATGTGATACAGCAGACGGCATGCAGCTCAGACAATAATAGTGGTAGTTATCATACATCCCTGAGTTGCACACAACAGCATGTATGTGTCATACCAGAAGGCATGCAAATTACACAATCATAGTAGTAGTTACCATACATCCCTGTGTTACACCATGTAGACCAGCACAGGCACCTGCCTGATGTGTGGCATATGACCATGACAATCACATTTAGTATGATGTGATCTGCTGACATGTGCAATGACATGCATACATGTTTAACACAATGATGTCCTGTCAAATATACAGCAGAGTAATGGTGTCCCAATGCAGTGGTGCCTGTCCGCACTACAGATATACTGCACATTTAGCTGATGTGCATGGCCATTGCAGGGAATCATGAGGCATCTCTGTTGCTATACAGTGTGAGGTACAGACACAGTTCATAACCATGACTGTGTTCAGATACAATACATATATACTGTGGAATGTGACCCACGTCACTGAGGTGCATACACACTAAACCATAATGTGGAATGTGTGACACAGGTCACTGAAGGGTATATGGATAACAACCCTGCACATCTGCAACCATATTGCTGCTGCCTGGCAACTATGGCCAGACATGGCAAACTCGTCAGTACACCATGTCTCACATGACATCTGCGTACCACACACACACAGACACACACACACACACACACAGACACACACACACACACAGACACACACACACACACACACACAGACACACAGACACACGAGGAACAAGGATGACAGTGATGTCTGACACCAGCTAGGGGAATGTACTGTATCTGTGGGCTGATGAGGTCATCTGTGTATGTATGTGGATACTGTACAGGTGACAGCTGTCATATCCTGACACACTCAAGATGTTTAACACATCTTATGTGGTGGATTGATGTCACACCTACACAAGATGTGCACAGGCCTGTAGGATGTCTAGTGTTCCACATCTGCAATATAACCATTACACAAAGGCCATAGTTGGAACATGTGGAGCCAATGTATGACAGAGTGTACACACAAGCACATCACGTCTACTGTGTGTGTTACTTCATGTCTCTGGCCATCCTCCATGGCCATGTGTGAATATGTGTTGGCCAAATGGTTGTGACTGGCGTCTATTTCACATGTCTGTGTTGTCCCATATGACATACACCCATAGATGTCATATGCTCCACTGACGACAGGGTTATGCAGACAAAGGGTGGTATGTTTGGTATGTGGGATATGTTTTTCAGGATAGTTAGTGGTATGTTTGGTATGTGGGATATGTTTTTCAGGATAGTTAGGCAGTGTTGCAGCCAGACCACTAGATGTCATGGACATGTGAGATAGCACATCACATTGTGTGACATTCATAGCAGGGGTATAATCCACACTGGTGAATCCTGTGGGCTGGCCATACTCCAACTCACTGTATAGTACTGTTTGTATTCCCCACATGTGTAGTTCTGATCTGTAGTACATGTCCCAACAGTGAACAAAACCTCCACTATTGTATGAACAGCTGTCCACACATCTGGGAATGACAGTTTGTGAGGTTTCATGTCGGTGTTTCACATAGTTTGCAAGTATTGCACATGGGTAGCCATTGTGATGCATTGCAGGTCTGACCTGTATATTGTGACAGGACCATACATTATGTGTACATGTGGTAAATGGCCACATGGCAGATAGATCTGTGCATTAACATGCCTGATAAATAATAACAGTCTCACCTGCAATGGGCTGCTGTCGCAGTGGAATGTCAGAGGTACCTAAATAGGAGTGACATAGCAGTGTGATCATTATCCATGCCTGTATGATAGCTACAGGGTGCAATGTGCATGTTAACACATACACCAGTACAATAGACTATACTATGGTGTATGCACATGTGTGCATACACAGAGTAGCATACTATAGTATGCAGCATGTGTGTATACATGCCTTGCATATGATGTTACATAACATATTGTACAGTGACACATGTAACTATATGGAATATAGTTGTTATATGTGCAATAGTGACTTACCAGGCAACTCCAGGCTCAGTGGTTGAGAGACACCCACCTCCATGATATCAGCTAAGGCTTATGGATGTTGTTCTGCAGGTGTCCCCAGGTTGGCCAGTAGCTCCTCGGTATGTGTGAGTGGGAGCTGGGTTTTTGGCCCACCACCTGTTGCACCATGTTCCCTGGTGATTGCATTTGTACGCTGTTTCACCCATCTAATCAGGTCTGTACAGTGTCTGTGCACCTGCTGGTATGTGCGGTTGTGGCCACCCACATTGTTAACCCTCCTGCGAAGTTCCTGCCACAGGGCATCCCGCTGCTGTGCATCCTGTGGCACATGGCTGGACAGGACATGATGATTATCGTGTAGGTATGGGATGAGGGCCTCATCCTCCAAGTGGGTATAAGGTGGTAACCTTTCATGCGGCATACCTGGAAGCCATAATGATGGAGACAGGTCACAGTAACTCACAGTGATGTACAGAGCTACAGCTGAACATACATGTGTATCACATTTATTACGATTAAATAGTTGCCTTTGCAAATCTACATGACACTGACATGTCTGTGTGACACACATTTAACACTCATTGGTGATTGGATATTATCACCATATATGTGTGTGTGTCACCTGATTACATTGCTCATACTCCATGTGGATGCTGTCTTGATGTGGGCATGTCTGATTGCCTGTACTGCTGTTCTTACCTATCAGCACATGCCTGGCTGTGTCCACATTAATGCAGTCGACCTTAATGCTGTTTATATGTCACATATAAAGACTTACACTGCCTTAATGGACATGACCTGGGATCCTGCAGACATGCTCACGGAAGGTACACGGCACTGTACAGCAGTTCAACATCCTGCCATGTATCACCTGTGTTGCACATGTGATACACATGGGACACTGGCTAGCCTGATGGTATTTGCAGGGATGGATATCAACTATAGCATGTACGGTCAAAGTCAACTAGTAGGTTATATGCCATGGGCCATGTATGAGCCTAGGATGAAAGGTTACCTAGCTGTAGTCGACAGGCGGGTTTCTGGGGCCAGTTCAAGCAGTGCCACATAACTGATCCACAGGGTTGATGATACATTTACCATGTGGTCATCACACAATGTCTGAAAGGGGGCAATGTGCAGCTTTGTTGGACAGGGATGCATAGTATGGCAGGAGTATGTAAAGTGTATGGGACAAAGATCTGTCCAGCATGTGCTGATCCTTGTACTAGGAAGGTGGATGTCCATGAAGTATTTATTTGAGATCAGGATGTGTACGTGTAGCATGTCCAACATCACTGGGTTGGACATGGCTTTATTCAGGGTAGACATCATGCTACATAGTGGAGATGGGGATTGGGAAAGCTGGTGTAGGCCATCTGAACATGGCCAATACCCCTTAAAAGAAATATGTGATCTGATATGGGTCACTTCAGTGTTGAGTATGGCTGAACAATGATCTCTATATTCATGGATGGCACCCTGTCATGATTAGGGTTGCCACATATGACTACCTGACAGATGTGGTGATGTAGCTATCACAGGAAAGACAACTGCCCAGCTGCATCCCTCACACACAGTGTCCATTTTGTTGACCACTGCCTAGGTGGTAGTTCATGGGTATAGGGTTATTAACATGGGGTGACAATGCAATATGTAACTGTCAGATTGTGGACATATGTCACACACCTCACCCACAAAGGCCCTTCTGTATGTTGTCCACAACACTCTGAGTCAGCTTTTGCTTCTAGGTCATAGTCATTTGCATACTTCAATAGGCAGATGCCTTCTGTTAGTCTGTGTGGTATAGACTATAATGAGGGGGAGTACAATGAATTAACCCTGTCTTACTGTAGCTGGCACTGGTGTGATGTGCATATATTATTCAGACACCTTCTGTAGTGTTGGTTCTGCCAGCAGTCCATTTGCAAAACACTCCTGTGACATAGGAATGTACATCTAGTATACTGAGTGTAGGTGGAACACAGTATGGGTGATGATGTCCTATAACATGGTAAGGTAATGATATGCAGTGTGAAATCAACCTTACTGTCATCTACATCTGTACTGCTGACATCAAATAAGTTGATCAAGGTTCATGGCCTCTCAGACTAGACTCAGCAGGGTAGTAGTGCAGCACTTCCCATTATCAGTGTTTTTTCTCCCTTTGTGGGTTGTGATAACTGTTGGTGCGCACCATTCAGCATGTACAAAGCCTGAAATGAAGCTATGTTTTATATGATGTGTATGTGGAGAACAACTTGTTTTGCCATATGTGTATTATACAACCTGGGATGTGGACAGGTCCCATGCAGCCTGAGTGCAGTTTGTACCTGCATAGTTGTGGTTACAGGGGCTCTGTATTGTACATGGATATATGATTGTGTACCTGTTGGGGGGGGGGCAGTGTGTTTATGTTATCCTAGACCCTATCTGGATTGCTTATTCATGTTCAGCACTTGTTCAGAACTTGTAAGCACTAAATAAGCTATTAATTACTATATCACTCAATCTTCCTCATTACCTAGAGGTAAACAGTTTTTGTATGTACTTTTATCACTTGCTTAGAGTAAAACAGCTCTTGTACTCACTTTCCTCACTTATCTAAAGGAAAACAGCTTTGTATTCAGGAATGTCCAAGGGTCAGTTCACAGTGTTCTCTCCTGTCTATCTGATGAAGCTGGGCATTTTGAGGCAATGTATAAATTGCCTCATGTACACAGACAACCCTCTCCTCCTACCACCCAACACTACAACCTGTGAGAGATGCACTTATCTAGCCAAACTGGAGGTAAAGCTCTCTCCAACCAAGGCTGAACTTGACAGTCATGTGGAGAAGGTAAACATTTGCACCACACCACAATCATCACATAGTCTCACTAAATCTACACCACCAAAATCCACACATAGTAAAACAAAAACATTCGCGGAGGCTCTCATTAATAATATGTCTAAGCAACAGAGACCTCCAAAGCATAAATGTAAGCAGCCTCCATCCCCCAACACAACCCCAATGACACATAGCCCAGAGACTCAATGTGCCACTCAACCACAGCCAATAAGGAAAAACAACATACCCAACACACTAGTTATAGGTGACTCTATAGTCAGGCACACTGATGTCCAACTCGCCAGGCTAAACAAGGAGAAGGTTACTGTCAGCTGCCTGTCGGGTACCAGGATCCGCCACATAACCCACACACTCAGGTCACTCCACAACAAGTAAAAATATGACTCTGTCATTGTCCATGTTGGTGTGAATGACCTGAGACGTACCTCCCTGGTCTACATGAAAAGAGACATGGAAGAGCTCTCTGATCTTGTAGCCCAGGCAAGTATGACCCTAGCTCTGAGTAGCATTCTGCCATCACCCAGAATGATACCGCAGAACAAGGACAAAATTATTGACTTCAACATTTGCCTAAGCTTCTGGTGTCATTCTAAGGGGATCCAGTATCTGTCTGCTTGGGATGACATGGTTGACAGACCATGATGCTTTGCCACAGATGGCCTGCACCTGTCACCCCTAGGATTCCAGATACTGGCTAAGGCTCTTGCTGCCCCTATAGTGCCTTTTTTAGGCATGGTTCAAATAACATATTCACCACCATAATAGGAACAGGCAAGCAAAACCTGAGGGTAATGCTGCTCAATGCTAGAAGTCTAACTCTCATAATACACTCACTCAAGGCACTCCTTGTAATGGAGAACATCGATATCTGTGCAGTGACTGAGACCTGGTTCAAGGCTCCAGAGAGCACCCCTGCACTACCAGGCTATAACCCATAGCACACTTTTCGGCCATGTAACCTGGACCGAAACACCCAAGGCGGAGGTGTGTCCGTATTCATTAAGGATATCCACACCTCCAGGCTAGTTGCTTAGCATAATGCATCCGAGGTTATCCAAGTGCAACTAACTCTGGGCAAAACTGCAATCCAAACTGTAGCTTGCTACATATCCCCAACCATGCCCCAAGATTCCCACTCCTCTTTTCTTGATGTACTGGAAATAATTAGGGTTCATCCAAACACCCTACTAATGGGCAACTTCAACTACCCCACCATTAACTGTGAAAACTACTCGTGTAATAACTCATTAGCTCAATGCTTTCTGGAATTCATAAACTTCAATACCCTGGATCAACACATCCACACCCCCACCAGGGGCAACAATATCCTAGACCTAGTCATTACCAACATGAGTGACCAGTGTTCCACACCTGATGTCAACTCCTGGTTGGTCTGATCCGACCATAAGCTAATCACCCTTGATATCTACATCCCGCCCCAAGCGCCCCATTAAGGAAACCACAATAAAATATTTCCACAAAGCCAACTTCATGCTTCTTAAGACAGAAGTGGTGAACTTCATGACACCCATGTAGATGGACAATACAGTTACAGCTGCTGAATCCTACACAAATGCACTCTATAAGCATTTACATGAGTGCATGGATCATGCTATCCCAAACACAACTAAGATGCTATCCTCCAAAAAAAGAAAGCCAGTCTGGTGGTCCCCTGCCATAAACAAGCTGTACAACAGAAGGGAGAAACTGTTGCAAAAGAGAGTGCAATCCCATGAGTGGAGGAGCTCCCTGATCAGCCTCAGTAAGAAGCTGAGATCCCTTATAAAATCCTCCAAAGCTAGCTACAAAAACAAAACCACCACTAATTCCAAAGGACAACCACAAAGCATTCTATAACTATGTCAAAAATCTTGATGGCAACACCTAGATCTGCTCTGAGCTACAGCACAAAGGCATGAACATTACAGAACCAACTGATATTGCCAACATCCTGGCAGATAGGTTCAGTGCTAACCTTACCCCCCCCCTCACCCCTTAAAGGGCCCATATCTATACAGGAAGAATGCAGAGTCCCTGTAATCACAATTATGCAGGTAAAAGCTGCACTGTCTAAAGCCAAAATGGCAGCATCCATGGGACAGGACAATATCCCAGGCTGCATTTTACATGAACTTCAGAACGAACTGCTTCCACACTTAAGCACAATTTTCAATAATAGCCTCGCATCAGGTTTTGTGCCCCCCGAATGGTGCACAGCAACAGTTATCCCACTCCAAAAAGGTGGCGCCACAAAGGACCACGGGACCTATTGCCCTATAAGCCCGACTAGCCTGGTCTGCAAGGCAATGGAGAACGTCATCATGGATCTCATTCACAGAGACATTGGGTACCTCCAAACCTTTGACCCCACACAGTTTTGCTTTGTTAAGAGCAGACCATGCCTCCTAAACCTGGTGGACTTCTTTGAGACAGTTACCAAGGCATTAGGGTAAGGTGGTCCACACAGCCTACCTTGATCTCTCAAAGGCTTTCAACACCATTCCCCATTCTGGTATTATCGACATACCCATCCACCTGAACATTAACCCCTACATCATGAGATGGTTTGCAAAGTGGCTCATGTACAGAACCCACACAGTGAGAGTTGCATACACTAGGCCCAACTGTAAACCAGTTACAAGTGGTGTCCCTCAGGGCTCAGTCCTAGGACCCCTCATGTTCGGTATATACTTCTCTGAGGTACAGGCAAGCACCGGAGGACTTTGGCTGAAAAGGTTTGCAGACGACTGCAAACTAGGGGCCATATTTGGTTCCCCAGCTGGTAGAGACACCCTCCAGAAGGGTCTCACTGAGATGGATACCTGGTGTCAATATCATGGCCTCAAGCTGGATGCCAAAAAGTGCATAGTCATCCCCTTTGGATAAAATGAATTACCCGCGAACTACCAC
The DNA here is from genome assembly GCF_019279795.1 of Protopterus annectens. Taxonomy (NCBI): domain Eukaryota; kingdom Metazoa; phylum Chordata; order Ceratodontiformes; family Protopteridae; genus Protopterus; species Protopterus annectens. Next base: position 893,912,027 of record NC_056745.1, read on the forward strand.
ATAGGTGGTAGTCCCCTACATACAGAAAAGGTAATAAGGGATCTGGGAACCCAAGTAGATAATCTCTCCTTTGATAACCATAATGCCAAGGTGGTTAGAATATCCTTCTACGTGGCCCCCCTAATCTCAAATGGGTTCGCATCCAGAACAAAGGAGGCCATTGTGCCTCTCTACTCATGACTTATTACACCCATTAAAGGATACAACACCCCATTTGGGATGTACCTTACAAGACAACTGCAACAGCTTGAAAGACCACAACAGTACCACACCAAGAGGATTACTGACCTCAAACAGATGACCTATGCAGCCCAACTAAAGAAACTCTAGCTGTACTTGGTTGCATACTGCGTACTAAGAGGTGATCTCTGCTTGACGTACAAGGCCCATGTCCAACCCAGTATTGCTGGATATGGTCCACCTAAACAAAAGCCCCTGAGACCTACATGCTCTATGGATATAAACCTAACCACATCGATAACTATGACATTCTGGAGGGATAGATTCCTTACCCGGAGACTCCCCATGCTTTGGAACATGATTCCAATGTACATCAGGCAGGGACCCTCACTAGCACTCAAGAGAAACTGTGGTGGGTGGATGGGAGACAGACATGTACCCTGGGATCACTGCAGTGGCTCTGCAGGATAGAGGCACAGGGAACTAATGGCTCTGCTGTTCAGAGGCACAGGGAACTAACCTGAGGGGGGGCAGAAGCCAACACACTCTAGCTAGGCTTATAAATACCCTTGGGCAGACACCCTAGTACCTACCTATGAACCTATTACATCTCTTATGTGCATGGATAGTTAACTAGCTCTTCCATTTGACTTTACTATCATGCTGATAAACTGTCGGGTGACTACAAGTCATATGTATCCTGTTATTGTGTATTGTAACTGCCAACAGACATAACTAAGGTTTGCCTAACATAACAGTAATGCTATGTAAAATGTAATACATATCTGCCTACAATACTGTACATTACACAGTTATTGGCACAATATCCCACAATGCAAATCATAACTGCACAGTAGGCCCACCTTCAACATGTTATTCTCAGAGTAATACACCCATACATATGCCTACTGTTACAATATATCAACATATACTATCCCCTGTTACAGCACGTACTTGTTGGACCAACCCTGCCACTGACAGTGGCTGGAGAGGAATTGTTGGGTTCAAAGCCCTTATATAGCATCCCTTGTGATGTATGAGGTTTTCCTTGTGACCTACAGCAGTACACACATAAATACTACAAGCGTTACTATGCTCAACAATACATCACTACAAGATAACTGTTTCCACTATATGCATTGCGTACACTTTAATTATTACAGAACAGGTACTACATACACAGACATACTGAGTGTTCTACATACCTTATTAGTAACTCGAGGTGTCGTTGACTGTTATTTCAATCTTTTTCAGTTTGTGTTTCAATCTCCTTTGTAATGTTCTGCTGGTATATACAGATGGTATGAATGTGTGACAAGCCATCCTTTTATAGTTAAATATCGGTAACATGTGCTATCCTGACCACCAATTGGTGTTCCAAAGTTGTTAATTACATGCACATCAGCTGTTCAGTTACTCCATTAGCCAATACCATGGCAACAGTGGTGTATAAAGGAGTACTCCACTTGGGCATTATCCCTTTGCCTTACTTTCAAGGAAGACGACCTGGATGTGTTGTTTGTGATGTATTGCAACAGCTATATGGAGACACAAAAATATATTAGCTTCATGACTCCCGTGGATTGCGTGTAATGGCTAGAAGATGTTGTTCTACATGTGAGTACAGCTGTTATATTTCAGAACATTGCTACTTATGCATGGTTTGTTTGTACCTGATACTTCTACAGATGTTTCAGTCTGGCAAGGATGTTTGAGCAGCTCAAGGCTGTATAGCTATGCATAAAATGTTAGGTGGTTTACAATGTGCTCACCAGACATCTTTGGTTTGGTGTACATGTGTATCATAATGTGCTGTTAATCATTAATGGGTAACACTTCCAGGTGTACACAAAACCCTCTGAAATGGGCTTAGTGCAAACAAACCCTGTAACATCAGCATCTGTTCCATTGTATAACAGCAACTGTTTCACATAGGGCCATGTTAGTGCATCTCTGACAAGGTAAGTTAAGGCTTCTGCAGATGTTGTACAGTGAGTGAATGATTTGTGATGTTATTACAGTTTGTATTGTAATTGGTTTGGGTGTGGGGGAGATGGTGGGTGTACATAGCAGATGCAGGTGTGTAGGAACTGCTTTTGTACATATTCGATATGTGTGTGAGAGTTCCTTCCCTATTTGAACACCCATCCTTTAGTGGACTAATGCTATGGTAATTGCAGGCTGATTCATTAAGGCACTGTTAATTGGTTCCTGTATAGCATTCAGGTGATGTTAGTCCTTGATTCCTTTTGGCAATACATCGGAATGTAATAAAGTGTTGCTACATGAAAGCTGTCTGTGTATTTCTGTCATGGGTATTTGCAGTCATTAGAGCTGTGTTGGTGACTGACCCTGTTTGGCTAGGGTTGCCACCTTTTCAAATGGCCATAGTGGGACATTTTCGGGACACGTCAGATTTTACAGGCCGACACAAACCCACAGTCAGTACAAAGGATAGAACTTTACTTTTTTGCCCAAATAAAAGCATATTCTTGTAGAAGTTTAGTTGTTTATCCTGTTTCTTGTAACATGTAGGTATTTTAGATACAGAAATAACTATTTCATGCAACTATTACACTACATATGGGACATAATTATGTTCTACAATCTCAGGACATTTGCTATTTTTAATATTTTTGGTCAGGACACAACCGCCCAAAGAGGAACTGTCCCTCGCAAAGTGGGACAGGTGGCAACTTTATCTTTGGCTCATGTCCATAGCACATGTTTGTAATAGTGTATAGGCATATACTCTCCATATCCTTTGTTCATAACGTTTGGTCGTGGCGGAATGTGTTATTGCTATGGTCCATGTTATACTCATATATGAACACTTCAACCGCTGTATACGGGATACCTACAGAATCCCGAATGCACACATTTCCAACGCCCACAGTGCCGGGCCCAGACCCCCAAACCCCACATTAACGAGCACTCAAACTCGCGACAGTCAAACTCGAGAAAGTAACACAAACACAGAAGACACACTGCTACCCACCACACCCAAACAAACCATCCTACACTACGTATGAGCAGGTGGCCCCCCTGCACCCCCACACCCCTCTACTTTAATATTCTACCTCGGAGATCGCACAGACACACAAAGCAAACCCACACCCACACATTACAGTCACCCAGAAACACACCACACTCAGAACACACAATTACACACACTACAGCTCTCAGAAACACACACGCAGTAACCTACATGAACCGCAACACCAGAAGCACTAACTAAATGTCCCTTAACATTGGGATTTTAAAACTCCCTCTTCTGGTGTTTTGGTACTGTGGTCTTTCGGTCTTCAAGCCTTGCGATTACACGCTTTGGTATGTCAAGCATTCGGTATTTGGTAGGTATCCTATTTATATGTACCTCCATGGTTGTGTAGATGTTGTTAACCTATCTATATATCTACATATATATGTATATCCCTATATATCGACATATCTCTCTCTCCCTCTCTCTCTCTCTATATATATATATATATATGTCTATATATATCTATATATATATCTATATATATATATATATATATATATATATATATATATATATATATATATATATATATATATATATATATATATATATATATATATATATACATATACATATATATATAGCATATGCCTTTCATTGGGTACATGGCGGTTTGTCCTATTTCCACACAATCCTCGCTTTTGTGTTTTAACCTGTCAGAATACAGAACTGCCATTGGTACATCTCAGGCACCTTAGTGGTAGGTTATTCTGAAGATTGAGTACATGGTTGCATGTTCTAATCCTGACAGTGGTCATTTTACCTCTCAGAGCAGGCACTGGTAGTGCAAGGGTGATTAATGCATATTTCAGTGGTTGTGGATGGCTTTGCCCATGATCTGCGCGATGTTCAGCAAAGGTTAAACCTGTGTGGCACTTATCCGTGTAGTCATGTTTAAGCGCCACTTACCACCGGCACTTACCAGCACAATAACCTGCTAACGTCTGCTTAAAAATGCTTTAATAACCTGCATCCAACATCCCTTATTCAGGACCACAAAATGACGTAACAGCCCTTGCAAGTCTTGAAACTGGGACCATGAACACCACAGTCACTGGCTTTACCACTGAGGCATCTGAGATATGTACAACTTTTATGGTGTTTAGTATGTACAGTGTACTACAGCTGTTCATCACTACTGCAAAAAAATGTGTAAGTCATGTGTAAGTCAGTTGGTGTACATATGTATGATACCTGTTAATGTTCATATATTTGTTGAAGTCAGTTTGCAATGTGACCTGACAGGGTGCCCTATGGATGAGAATGGTTCTTGTTTTGTGTCCTTTTTACATTGTGCCCATACTCCATATGTACCCCTCCAGTTCATGTAATGAACATCCGACACAGGCCCTCTTTGATGCATATTCCATTAGCCAGTGGTCCTCCCCCACACCACTCTCCCCATACACAGCAACCATTGCTTCTATGGGGAATTAGGTTTATATTAATAGTTATAATACCAGAGCTGCATATGTTTTCCGTACACTTCTATCCATTTTGAATGTTTCTGTGTCACAAAGTGTGTTCATAGATGTTTATATATATATATATGGCTATAGATGTTACTGTATATATATATATATATATATATATATATATATATATATATATATATACATACATATTTCTATACGCATATATATATATATATATATATATATATCTAAAATTAACCGCACTCAAAAAAATTGTACGAAGAGAAGAAACTTTAACTAAATGAATAGTGACAATAAAAGCATTCAATAAAATAGTAAATAACACCAACAACTCTTGTAGAACTTTAAGCGCTTTCTTATTTATTATCAAGACTTCTTCAGAAAGACATGTTTCATGAAACATGTCTTTCTGAAATCTTGATAATAAATAAGACGTAAGCCAAAGTTCTACAAGAGTTGTTGGTGTTATTTACTATTTTATTGAATGCTTTTATTGTCACGAAGTTCATTTCTTATATATATATATATATATATATATATATATATATTTAGTATTAATTTGTAACACCCATACATATGTAGACTTGTATATGTTGATTCACAGATTACAGTACATTACAATGTACTGTACATATGTACACAAAGTGACTGTCCCATTTGTGGACTGTACTGTGAAATGGCTGTAATATACAGTGTAGTCTAATGACCACTTACCATGTTTACAGATTAGGTGGCTTAGTGTTAGGTCCCATGACTATGGTGGGCATGGTCCAGGGTTCAACACCTGTGCTGTATTAGACATGTTTTACTTTAGAATAAGGCTAATTTAAGCAGCTGCACGCAGGTTTAAAGGTATTTGTGTGACATTATACCAGCGGTTGTACACAGTTAAACAAACTTTACATCCTACAACCTGTGCACGCAAATATGGCCACTTCTGCTAACTACTCAGGATATATACATTTCAGTGACATAACATCTCACTATGTGCTTACGTAACATTACATTGTTAACTGTACTCTCCAGCACACATGGGTTTATGTGTGTTCCAAATGTTTATCATTCTGAGGAATACTACCTATATATGCAAGCTGTGATTAAGGTATACTATGTAACATGTAAATCATCTCTGACTTTATTTTGATTTGAACCACGACTGCACAGATATTATGCAAATGCTGAAGCCATTACACTATTGACATTAATGTTCCTTCTGCCTATTTCCTATGTCCATGAATCCTATGTGTAAGCTTGGCTGCACTGCAGGTGGAGCCACCCACACCGAGTGAGCTTCTTGAAATACTGGCAACACATGAATTGAGAGACTATACATTAACATCCTAACTACATTTGGCATAGCCCCTCACTGACACACTTCAGGCGCAACCTTGATGTGTGACTGGGCAACAGTATATACACCCCTGGGATCATGTGTCCCAGAAATATACAGCCAGGGTGTGGGGGAGCCACTCCAGTTTTATAGCTGCAAGACCTGTTGGGGAAATTGAATGCTGTTGGGTTGTCATGTTAGCATGCTCTTTTGAAATCACTATGTGCCCCTATCACCCTACAGCACTCCAGTCTTCAATGGCTTCCTGCAACTCTGCCTGGAATCACTTCATTGGCTATGCTTGAAAGAGGCTCAGATACTTCATCAATGGTGCAGGTAAAGCCACCACACTGTAGCTATGCTTCTTAATGTCTTTGGGCAGATAGCCTACTACCTATCTGTGAACCTCTACAATGCAGGCCATCTCCAACATAATATGTGATTATACAGAGTTTTCTGATCACAATATACAGTGTAAAATCACCATGTAGTCAGACAACAGTTAAGTACAGCAATAGCATACAGACTACTGATACATAATCACTCCAAAAGCCCATCTTGGAAGCTCTTATGGACTTGTATGGGTTTCAGTCTTTGTGTTACTTACCAGTAGGTTACCTACAGGAAAGTTGGGACACAAGCACGAATGGAAAACATGCCTGCAACAATGCCATACCAACTTGCATGTGTCAGCCTAAGGCTTTGGAATGCTGGGCAAGGCTATTGGCGCCCCCATGGTACCGTTTTTAGGCAGGTCTCAGAGGAGAATCTCACCTCCATGAACTGCACAATAGCGGAATCAATGAGGGTTAGGCTACTCAACACCAGGGGTAGTACTCACAACATGCATGCACTCACAGCACCCCTCAGTATGGACAACAGCTACATCTGTTCAGTGACTGGGACCTGTATAAGGCTTCTGTGAGCACACCGGCACTACCAGACTACAACCCATAACACACATTTCAGCCACTGAACACGGACTGGCACAGGCATGGAGGGGGTGTATCCATATTCATCGGGGATACCTACACCTCCAAGTTAGTTTGGCAGCATGATACCTCTGTGATCATCCATGTGCAGTTAACATTAGCCATGACTGCAATGCAAACTGTGAGCTGTTACAGATAACCTTCCATGACCCAGGAGCACCACTACAACTATCTGGAGACAGTGGTAAATGAGACAGTCTTGCCAGACACCCTGTTATTGGTCAATGTCGGCTACCCTACACTTAACTGGATAACCTACTCGAGTATTCACTTCCAGGCCAAGCACTTCATGGGATTTATCACCTCATATGTCATGTATCTGTCCTGTATCAGTTGGTAGACAGACTACCGAGAGGTGAAAACATACTAGAAGTGGTAATCACTGACATGTGCAACAGGTGCACTACAACAGAGGTAAACCGGTCACTGTTTAGATCTGACCATGAACTATTCGCTGATGATTTCCACTCCCAACCATCTCCCCCACCCAAGGAACACACACTGAATAACTTTCCTACAGCTAAATTCACAGTACTAATGACAGAGGTAGGAGGGTTCACAGCCCCCATGCTCAGGGATGACACTGCTCAAGATACAGACAGAATTACAAATGCACTCTATAACCACCTACAAAGATGTATGGGTCATGCCATCAATGGTAAACCAGGACTCGTTACTCCTACACAAGGACACCAGTCTGCTGAACCCCTGCTTTATACAGGCTATACAACAGAAGTAGGACAGTAGTCCAGAACAGCAGCAAATCCCAAGACATGCAGACATCGGTGGCCAGTATTAGCAAGGTACTTATGTTACTTATGTAATCATCCAAGGCTGACATCCACAGGTAAATAGGCATGGAATCAGAATATGACCACAAAGACTTTTTTGGCTATGTCAAGGATCCAAGCAGTAACACACAGATTTGCACTGTGCTGGTGCAATATTGCACTGAATATACTGACCCTACTGATATCACCAACACACTTGATACATTCGGAGCAAGCTACACCCCCTACAGAGCCCACAACGATACCCAAAATGTACAGTATCCCAAACATCTGAGACATACAGGTGGTAATGGCCCTTTCAAATGGCATGACAGAGCATCAATGGAGGCAGATGGTGTCCCAGACTGCATCCTGCAGACACTACAAGACAATGTGACCCCCTTCCTAATATAGCAATTCAACATCAGCCTTTACACAGGCTACATGGCCATTCAATGGCACATGGCAACAGCTATTCCACTCCACCAAGGTGGTGACACAACTGACCATGGTAACTACCCCCCCATAAGCCTGAGTAGCCTGATCTGCACGGCTATGGAGCACATTCTCATGGCACTCATTAACATAGACAATGGTAACCTCCAGACACCTGACCCAGCCCAGGTCAGCTTGATTGAGTGCAGATCATGCTTACTGAACCTGTTTGACATCTTACAGTCACCTAGACTTTAGGTGTGGGGTGTGGTAGTTCACACATACTACCTAGACCTTGCCAAGGGTTTTGACACCATTCCTCACTCAGGTATTATTTCTACACTCACCAGCCATTACATACACCCATACATCACAGGCTGGTTTGCCAACAGGCTTACACACAGAACCCACATGGTAAGCCTAGCAGCCTCCAGGTCCAACTCTTGAACAGCCACAACTGGAGTCCCACAGTACTCAGTACTGGGACCCCTACTGTTTGCCATATACTTCTCAGAGGTACAGGCTAACACAGGTGGATTACAGCAGGCCATGTTTGGTGATTACTGCCATCCAGTCCAGCTGTCACAGATGACCTTCAAGGGGCCTCACATAGACCAACAAAGGGTGTCAGAATCATGGCCGCCAGCTAAAGGCCACATACTGCATGGTCATTCCATTTTGGGAAACTACACACACACATATTAACACGAGTGGCAGACACTATAATTCAGAAGACGTAATGGGTATGTGGGGACTACATTAGATAGTGATCTCTCCTTTGACAATCATATCTGCGAAGTAGTTAGGACATCCATCTATGTAGGCCATCTGATTACTTAAGGGTTTGCATCTAAACAGACTGAGGATATTATGCCCCTTTACTCATCACTCATCAATCCCATCATCGAGTATGATAACCCATTTTGGATGTACCTCAGAAGACACATCCAACAGCTGGAAGGGCCACGAATGTACCTCGCCAAGAGGGATAATGCCCTCAGACATGTGTCCTATGCTGCCAGAATACATAAACTCTTGCATTACTCAGTGGCATCTCATTTACTCAGAGATGATATTTGCTGGCCAACAAAGCTGTGTCCAAGTTAGGCTTAATGGATATGCTCCACCTATGGAATCCATGTCACAGTGAGCCACACACTGTAATGAGCTACACCTTGCCACAATCATAACTGGAAGATTCTAGAGTGACAGATTCCTGTCACGGGTACACCCTATGCTTTGGAACTACATCCCTGATTACATTATACGTGAGCCCCTCACTAACATTCCAAGGAATCCTTGCAGAGTGGGTGGGGAACAGTGGATACACTCCAGGGATCCCATAATTGGCTCTGCTCCACAGAGGGACAGTTAGTTAATCAATGGGGTGGCGACACCAGACACATGTTGGCTAGGCTTATGAATGGCCTCAGGCAGTTTGGCATGTACCTACCTATGTACCTAGGAACCTCTACATACAGTATCGACACATGCTGATAGCTTAATTTACTGTTCAGGTATTGACTTACCTTGTGCCAATGGCAGTTGTGCATACAATAGTTGAGGGCTGCCTATGTAGGATGCACACAATAGACCACCTCTTCATGGCAATTTACAGGTAGTTGTGTGTGTGCAATCCATGTTTACTGTGTGTGCAGATTGAGAAGGGTGTCAATCCATAGGTGCCTACACTGTCAGTGTTTGTGCTACACATTCCCTCTTTGCCAAGGCATGGACATACTGGCCACGCCTCCATCTGCCTACTGGTGCTGGCACAGGGTGTTCGTGGTTTGAGTCCCTCTGTGCCTGTGGGGCCCTTGGCAATGGTGGTGGGCTGTGAGGGCCTTCACCATTCTGTCCCTGCTGCAGCTGTTTTCACAGGATCATATTGTGTAGCATGACACATACTATGAAGATGTGGGCACACATACCTGGAGAGTACTGCAAGGCTCCACCAGATATGTCCAAGCAATGGAACCGTGATTTCAGCATCCCAACCACACATTCTATGATGATTCTGGTTTCCCCATGTGCCTCATTATGGTGTTCTTGCATGGGTGTGTGTGCATTTCTGATGGGAGTCATCATCCACGGTTCCAGTGCATAGCCAGCATCCCCCACCAGGTGGCCATATTGGATGTCCCCCCTGGCAAATATCTAATACAGCTGTGAGGCATGCCAGATGTGGGAGTCATGATAGCTTCCAGGGCTGACAGCACACACATCCATGATAATGCCCTGGGCATTGCACAAGACCTGGCAGTTGATGGAGGGGTATCCCTTGTGGTTTATGTAGCACCTACCCTGCTCACCGGGTGGTGACTTGATGTGTATGTGCATGCAGTCTATTGCGCCCAGTACCTCCGGGTAGTCTGCCACATGGTGGAAGAGATGCATATTGCCGGCCAACTTCTCCTGCCTTCGGGGAAAGTATATATGCTCACTGGCATGTGGTAGCATGGCATCCAGGAACTGGGGGAGTACACTGGATGCTAATGCCTGTGAGATCCCCATGATATCCCCAGTTGTTCTTTGGAAAGTACCTGTAGCTAGTATTCTTAAGCTTACACATACTTTTATGTCCACTGGGATGGGTTCCCCTCTGTTATATCTGGATCTGAGGCATGGCTGGCACAACTCAACAAGTTGCTGTATGGTGTCCCTGTCTACCCTGTAATGCTCTATCTCCAGATCATGTAGCCCCTGACAGGTTACCCTGGGTCTGAACACTCTTCTCCTCCTCCGGTGCCTGACATGGTTGACAGCATCATACTCCACACCACCGTCAGTCTCCAACACATGCTGGTGAATCAAAGCTATGGCAGCCCCTAACATGTACATATTAAAAGTTCCCCTTCTGTATACAGCAATGGTGCAGAGTGTCTGGGAATACACAAGTGTGTATGTGGTGCTTTCACACTTTATACTATTATGCTATGGATGCTGCTGGTGTAATTGGGTGTGTATGTGCAATTCCAGCTGCATGGAATTTAATTATGGTTTTACAGTGGGTACTGCTATTGTGGGGCCTTTGGTGTTGAATTACGCTTGGCTGCCATGATTCATCTATTGCCCTTTACACTTTTCAACCCCTCCCATTGTCAGGCATGCATCCAGCTGTCACCTTTCTTATTTTGTACTTTCCCAACCCAGGCTTGTGTAGTAGAATGTGGTATGTAGCTGATCTACTACAAGTTTGTTTTGTTCTGCTGTGACAGTTCTCTTTTCTTTGCAGTATGGCACCCCCCGTTTCCTGTTCTACAGGTAGCTGCTAGCAGCCTTGTTAGCTGTTGTCAATGGCCCACTGTGGGTTCCTAGGTACTAATTACTCATTTGTACTCAAATTACCATGCTGCAGCATTTCCTTATTGTCTTCCCATATCTTTCCTGTTTCAGCTGTGGTGCATGCCACACATAGCCCTTTACTGGGTTTCGAGTGCGTTTTCATCCACGGTCACATGCACTTTCAGTTACCTTGTGTGTTCTCAGCTAAGCACCGCTATGGCTACTTTCACACCCCTATCCTGCGGCTTTGCTTAGCAACAGGCAAACCAGATTAGTAATGCTCCAGTGTGCTTACAGCTAAGGTGGCACACCCCTCTCGATGTCATCTTTATCTCCAGGCCACACCTTGGTGTTGTACCGCTACACTGTGAGGTACATCTTTACGCAAGCGGGGATTTTGCAGTTCAGTATTACTTGCCTCATTTGCATGGCATTGACTACTAATTCCAAGTTACCGCACAGAACACTGTCACAGACAGTTAGCAACCCTTGCGCCATGGTTCTGGTGTAGCATGCGTGCCATTGACTATTATGGGGAATTCATGAAATGTGTTACATTGCAGTTTTATTGCATATAAATATATTATTATTGTGATCCCGTTTGCACACCGATGCACTGTGATTTTACTTTGCATTAGTATGGCCATGAAATGAAATGTTGTTTTTTATGTGTTGTGCATATTTTTTTATGCCAATGGCTATATATTTAGCCATTAGCATATATTAACAGTATAATATGTGAGTTTGGTAAATTGTCATGGCTCCGAATTTATGTTTGAAAAAATGTAAACCATTTTTTCGATTTACATTTCTGCATGCTTATGCTATGCCTGCACCACTTCATGAATTGCTATATACCTTCATTTGCATGCTACACTGCTGCACATGGGGTAATTAGAATACATGCACCGGGAGCTGCATAGCTGTGGCGTACGCAGGTAGTGCACGTGGAAACAGCTCATACCTGAATCACTCGGCTGCCATATTTGGTGTTAGATCGCCGATATTATGCCTGCGCCTGGCGCAAGCTTCATGAATCCCGGGGTTAGTCACAAAGACTTGGCTAAAGCTAAATATACAAGACTCTGAACTACTCTCTCCAGGCTTTAGTATAATAAAATCTGACAGAACTCATGAAAAAGCAGGTGGGGTTGCTTTAATCTACCCCAGCTCATATACAATAGTATCCTACCCAAAACCAATTCCTAAATTTATTAATGCTGAACTCCTCATAGCCTTCTTAAAACTTAACAAAACTAAACAACTTTGTATTACAGTTCTGTACCTCCCCCCAGTGTCAACATTCCCATACTAGAGAATATCCTGCCACGGAAAGTCTGACTAGGACAGAGCCTATTTTCAGTGAAGGCCCACAGAGAAATGCTCCAGACGAATGTCTTTGGAATGTGGGAGGAAACTGGAGCACCCAGATGAAACCCACGTGAATGCAAGGAGGACCTGTAGACTCCACACAGAATGCACTCCAGCCGAGAATTTGAACCAGAGAACATCTTGCTGTGAGGCGACAATGTTAACCACTGCACCGGTCCGCTAATGGCTGGCAGTTGATTTTTATGGTGCCAAGTTGCCAGCCCGACACCCAACCTTCAAAGAAGGCACACCCACTCATGCACGCACCTACCTGCATGTCTTTAAACATCACTCGACCGTGGGGGAGGACATGCAGACTCCACACAGAAGATGCTCCAGTTGAGAATTGAATGGGAGAACCTCTTTCTCAAATCCTTAAACTGGTCCATACTGAAAACACTACCCCTAGATGATGCAGTTAATTACTTTAACAAACTAGTTCTAGGCACCTTCAATAGCCTAGCACCACTTTGAATAAAATGAACAAAAAACAGTAATGCCCCTTGGCTTACAAAGTCCACAAAAACATTACTAGTAACCAGAGACAAAGCCTGGAAGTAATGGCAGAACAACAGAAATGACCAAAATCTACAAAACTATAGATATATATGCAAGGAGGCACAGAAGCGTATAGCTATTGATAAGAAGCAATAATTTACATACACAACAACTAACTGACAACAAAAGCAACCCCAAAAATGTTTTGGTCTACTATTACATCACATCTCACCACAGGCTCCAAACAAAACCCTTCCCCATTCACACACAAATTCCCAGCTCAAATTGCAGAATTGTTTAATACTCACTTTATAGAAATTATAGCTAACTTGGTCAATGATCCCCAAAATAAAAGACATGCACCAAAAATCCAAGAATAAAATTTAATAACGTTAGCACTTTCGCTCATTCCAATGAAAGAACTTCTTCAGAGAAAAACATTAATACAGCTAACCCAAGTTAAATACCTTTCCCACCAGTCATGTGACAAGTAGCCATCAAAAAAACTCATGACCTATAGTTGAAAACAATACATGCACATTCATTACACATTCAATAAATAACATAGAAACAGAAGTAGTCCCATATACCAAACTGCTAGGAGTATCAATAGGTAATAAACTTACTTTTGACCGTCATATACATAACACTATCAAAAAAACTCACATCAAACTAAAGATGCTCTATCAGCACAAAAATGTCATGGACACAGTCACCAGAACAATATCAGTCACAACCTAACTGCTACCCTTCTTACTATATGGTGCTCCCATTTAACTAACATTCAGAATACACTAAAAATGAGCTTGAATCCTTATATAACAAAATCACTAAATTTGCAACAGGTGAATCATATTTTAAATACCACTGTTCAGCTCTTCTTACCCTTAACAGGCTAGAATTCCCCTAGTGTCTTAACTACGCCCAACTAACACTTGCCCATAAAACTGTTTACAATCTTATTTTTATTTAAAATTTGTTGACCAAAAAGTCTGTCTAGGACAGAGCCTATTTTCAGTGGAGGCCCACAGAGAAATGCTCCAGATGCATGCCTTTGGAATGTGGGAGGAAACTGGGGCACCCAGATGAAACCCACATGAATGCAGGGAGGACATGCAGACTCCACACAGAATGCACCCCAGCAGAGAATTTGAACCAGAGAATATCTTGCTGTGAGTCGACAATGTTAACCGCTGCACCACTGTGCTGCCCAATCTTGAGGCCTGCCCTGCCTTAAAATCAATGATTCAAACCTACACACCTAACTGTACTTTTGCTCTGAAGAGAAATAGTTTCTAACATTCTATAAACCAAACAAAAACTGCTGGACAATGTCTATACTCCTACTCAGTGATCAAACTATGGAATGCACTACCCTTAGATATTAGAACTACCTCTAACTTCAAGAAATTCAAGTTTAAACTAAAAGATTTCCTACTCAGGTCACGTATCTGTCCCTGTTCCAAACCAAGTTGACAACTACCCCTTTTCTTTACCCAAGTTCAATGACTCCACTCCTACTTCCCCCCTGCTTTCCTCCTTTCTCATACCTTTACCTGATTTGCCACTATCATCTCTACTAATTTTTCACCTCCCTTCTTCCATCTTATATCCACCTACTCTACTCAACCTAATCATCACCTCCCTGTGCTGATGAGTCAGCCTACCATCTACTTATCTAATCTCTTTCATCTGTCCATTCCTTCACATGCTACCACTCTTCTTCTTCCCTTTTCTCCCGTTCTAAAGATATTTCTCTACTACTTTTACTTACAAGTGATGATCTTTGTATTTACTCAGATAGTCTGACCAATTATACAAGTCTTTTTTATTGCCATCACACCTATTTATGTAATCTTATCACAATACAACCATGCCTCCTATAAAATGATCCTATCTGCTATGTTTTGTTAATCTTCCTATGTAAACTATATGCCTACAGACATGGCTGTTATTTTTCTTTATTAAATATGTTTTAGATTTGCGTATTTATCTTCCCTTGTAAAAATGTATGTTTTTGCTTTTCTTCTGGGTTTATCTGTAATTTTGGCTTTTCTTTTGCTGTTAATTATGTAAAGGCTATATATTTTCCTTTTTCTCTGTACTGGAGCTTTTCATCTTGGGCCTCCACTGAAAATGGGTTTCTCACCTAGTCGGACTTTCCCAGTAACCAAATGTCAAATAAATAAAAAATAATTCTTGGTATCCCTGTCAGCAGCAGTTGTGAGAAACTTTATACTTGATGGTGGCTTAGTTCTGGGATTTGGGCTGATGGCAGTGGACTGGATATCAGTAGGGGATGAACAGTGATAGTACTAGGATGTGTCATTATTGTAGGCTACTAACTCATTAGTGTTAAAATCAGCAGAACAGGCACATCCATTCTCCAAGTAAAAAAAGGGCTGCAACTGCAGCAATATGTTCCATGTGTTACATTTATGTGGATAGATTATGGAAATAACTGTCATTTAACAGACTATGCATTATGTGCTGGGTTCCTCTGGTGAAAGGTCCAGTACAACCGGTGAATACATGCCTGATGTAAGTGGGACACCCGTGGCTAATGATGATAGGACCATGCATTTGGGACAGTCTAAGGCTGCACTGGTGCTGTTGAAAGTGGAAAGAATGGAGGGCATGCGCACATCCCCAAAAGATGAGGTATTAGTGGTAGGGCAAGATTAATCTCTGCCACCCTCCCACTGTGTTTATCACTGGATGCCTTGTCCAAATTTGCCCCACCCAAGCTTCAAAGAGGTTACCACCAACGATGGCACATACAAGGCATACTGCCTCCATGTTAAATGCATCCAAAGTAGGGGACAGGTGCATAGGTGGTCACTGCCTTTTAAAACTCCAGGACATTCACTGACCTGATGTCACCATGTCACCATCATCATCAATCAGTGGGTGTGGAGGTCAGTGATGCTGGCACATTTGGACACTATGTATTCCATGTCAGACAAGTTGATTGTGCTCTGTGTCATATACGTGGAAGTGCAACTGCTGCACTCACTGTATGACATCCTGCAATGCATCCAGAGTAACGTGGCATGTAGGGATCTGGAGTATGCAATGTTGCTGAGAGCATTAGTAATCCACTTGACAACTGCAGGTGCATCCATGAGGATACAAACAAACGTTCATCATGGGCAATCAAGAAAAGAGATGTGTAATGCATGCTCACTATCTAGGAAGATGAGGGTGTCCCACAATATTGCAGAGACAGTAGCGCTGTCTTATCTTCCTTGACTGGCTCTCCCCCACACATGGGCATTCCTATGCAGATGGCCAGTGATCTTCTGTCTTATGGCAAGAGCACTACACAAGACCAGGTGCATTGGGTTCCAAAAGGTAAATACCATACTACTCTTCTTTTGCTCTTCTTAATGCAATACCAAGCGGTGGCCACTTGTGGGGTCACAGAAGTCAATTTTATACTTTCTTCATATGTAAGGCCAGTGCAGAGTTTCTTTACATACTTCTGAACTGCTTTACCATCCATCAAAAAAAAACTCCAGTCCTGATACCTCAATCCAACATGGTGCACCCAGCCAGCATTCACATCATGCAAGGTCCACCCCAGTCCTGAATGATGTGATCTTCCCACCATCAGCTTCATAGCCATATGCATGCCTACTACATCCACTTGCCACAATTCATCTGTTTATGGAAGTGCTGCTGTCCCCTATTACTATACATATCCACACTTGTGCAAATGATGATGACTTTGCCTGATCATGTGTGGATGTGCTTCATGTCTAATGCACAGCATGGTCAGCCAATGCTCCATAATATCTGAACTTAGTGTGTTAATGCATGCATCAATTTTACTCTGTGTTATCCATGCAATGACCCTTAATTGTGGATCTTATGCTGTTTTATTGTCAGTGACGCTACATAATATACCTGCTTCTATCAGACAAGGGGTACACAGCTGCAGCCAGTTCATACAATGATTCTTCACCAGACTGCTGTGCTACTGCTGCATGTCTGTCTGATGGTACTTCCCATATTGTAACTACTTTCAAATCATCATGTTGTGCAGCAAGGAGCAGACAACAAATGCTTTACTGCAGGTCTCCTGTGCATATTGCAGTGTTCCACCAGATGTCTCCAAAAAATTAGATTCACTTCTTTATAAATCTGAACACACATTCATCAATGTTTCACATTTGTGGCAGTGCAGTTTTATATGCCATGTCAGCCATGTCTGTAAGCTGCAGTCGGGGTCATTAGCTACAGTTCTAAGGCACATCCTGCATCATTTGTGACACATAAAAGTGGATCTCATTAAGGGTATCCTGCTGCCTATATCCATGGCAACTGCATAGTGAGGATTCCCTGTTGGCAATGTTTGTAAATTCATACTAGATGACCCTGTGGAATACCAACCTGTATGAAAAGCTGCTGTAGGTTGTACATGCACTAGATTTTCAAATTATGGAACCTCCAGATGTGCAAATTATGGAACCTGCCTGGATGACTCACTTGCATGTCAAATAAATACCTAATGCACTGCACGTCCCCTGTCAGTTGATGGAGTGGAGGCCCTTTTGGCTGATGTAGCAGATGAAATGAAGAGCAGGTGAGGTCTTGATGGCAATATGAGTACAGTTAATGGCCTTCAGGACTTTGTGGAAAAGATATTTGTTTTAGACTGGACAAATACAATTGGTTCTCAATTCTGCTGTCCATGAAAACAAAGTATGCTGTTCCATGTGGGACTACTGATGCTCAAGTAATTTCACCTCAAGTCATACACATATATATATGTGTGTGTGTGTGTGTGTGTATGTGTGGAAGGACTCACTTTGGTCTACAAGATCTTTGACATTTGTTAAGTCAACTGCATATGACTGATTGACAGATGTGTAAGACTGCATGATTCTTGATGTTGTTTTGTGATATCGGAGTTAGTATATATAATTAGCAGCATGTTACTCATGACACACTAACTCAACAGATATCTTGTATATTTTTGTAATTGTACTACCTGTAGATCAGTATGGAATTCTCCAACAGAGAAACTTAACTAAGCTGATATTTTAACATGCTATCATACAAATTATTATTCTACACATGTATCCCAAAAATAGATACCAATCTTCCTTAGGTATTTACAATTTTTATTCACGCTTGTCAAATATTTTCTTACAAAAACATGGACCAGTTTCAGAAACATGAACTAAGAAGTCTTTGAAAATATAGCACAGATATATATTAAAGCATATACATACTTCTGAAATTCAGAAATGGTGGAAAACAATTTCTAAGATATTAACTAATGTGTTAGTATGACATGCATTAATTTGTTTCATTTGTTTCATTCAAATTTAAAAAAGCACTCATGCACTGCAAGCTGTCTGTTTCAACATATGTGCTTAGTATAAGGAGTCTAAGGTTCTTTTTACAAGAAAGTTATTGAAATGGTGAAAGAAATTTTAAAATTAGTAGCTTTTGCATTTTGATGTTTGACAATCCCCCGGATCCACAAAACCTCCGTGTAAGACTAAAGTCTTTCTCGGAGATTGCAGTTGAATGGTATGACATCAGCGTGCCATGAATATTCACGAGGGCACACTGACCCAACTGAAAGTCTAACATGGACCATGCAGGAAAGCAGGGGGCATGTCCGACTGCTGAGCAGTCTAAATGTTCACGCCCCTGCAAGTGTCCAAATTGCAAAATGTAAACACACAAGAGTGAGTCCGCTCAAATGTCCATGTACCCAACACCACACTCCCTGACATTGTAAACCCCCAGCACAGTAAAACATTAATTATTTTTTTTCTAATTCCCGAAATAGCTGCCCGTATGTGTGCTTGTGTGCATGGGTGTGCCGATTGCTTAGCTGCAGTTAGCAATCCCATCATGGAAGAGCATAAGAAGGAATGTGTATGCAAATAACACCAAATAGCAATAGTGTAATGGTAGAGTGTTCACACAAAGAGGAGGCATTCACGGTTCGAGTCCCACCACTCCCCTTCCTCTTCATGTTTTAAATCAGTTATATGAAATACCCAACATATATGATTACAATTTTCCTAAAAAGCTGTGAAATGGCCTATGTATCAGTGAACAAAATATATATATTTATAAAGGATCCTGATATATAATTGCACGCAGTTAAGCAGCGCTTTACCCAGCGCAATAGAGTTGCCCATAGCTAAATAGTGCTTTACCCAGCACAATGTAGTTGCCCATAGCTAAATAGTGCTTTACCAAGTGCAATCGGTTTGCACGGAAGTGCACGCCGCTCCAACCAGCGCACCGTAGGGCAACGTAGGGCAACGTGGAGCAATGTAGAGCAAAGTTGCTTAAACACAGCCACACCCCCTAGCCTGTCTGGACAGTAGTAAAATAAAATGCAATGACAAGGTTTGAACCCAGGACTCTGTGCACCATAATCAAAGTACTGAACCACTAAGCCATGACAGCTTAGGATGAACAGCCACTGTTAACATACATATACTCATAAATGGTAGATTAACCATTACTAAGCAGGTCAGCAGTCAGCTGAGAATTTTCAAAAATGGCCAATCACAAAAAAGTGCGGGAAATGTGGCATATTTAAGCCCCATAGGTGGGAATACTCGCCATAACTGATTGTAGCTCACATCTACAGTAAGAATGGCTGGTGTTGGAGAGGGTACATGCTTCTGAGTGCAACGTTGGGGCATTGAGGAGTCGAAATACATGGTTTGGCTCCTTGTCCACCATCATGAGTCAAGACTCCTGCAGGGCCAGTTCCAAGGGACGGAGTACAAGGCAGAGGCTTGGAACCAGTTAGCTCATGACCTCACCAGTGTCATAGGCATTCCTCGGACTGGTGAGCAGGTCCCATCACCACCATGCAGACCTGAAGAGATGGAAGCAGGACCGACTGAACCAATGGATACAGGAGGCCTGTGGGATGCAAGATGCCCCACAACTGAGTAGGTAGCCATGGAATGCAGTATGCAAGAAATGATAATTGATTCTGTATAATGGATAGGTATGTCTCAATAATCCTTCATTTACTTCACAGCTGCAGGTGACAGTACTGCGAATCAGCAAGCCTATGCAGATAGGCTGCTAAGGCTGCATCACCAGGCAGGTTAGTGATTATTCTGCATGTATTGTTATATAAAATAGGGGAGAGAGCATGAAAGAAAGTGTTGTAGTCCAATAATACAGCCATAAAATGCCCTGAATAAGTCCTCTGCATGTACTGTTATATGAATAGTCAGAGAGCCAGAAAAAGAGTGTAGTAACCCATTAAGAAAGGTAAAATATGTCCAGAATAATATCACTGCAGGTACTGTCATATAAAATAAGTGAGTGAGCCTGAAAAAGAGTGTTCTAACCTATTAATAAAGGTATATGTTTTGAATATGTCTTCCATATGCACTGTAATATCAAATAAAGGAGTGAGCCTGTGGAAAAGTGTGTAATGTAATTAATAAAGGTATAAAACCTGGAGTGTGTCTGTGTCACTTACTGTGAAATGTTGTTTTACCCTTGCATTATACAAATAGTACTGTTTTAATAAGTGCTGGCAACACACAGTTGGGCAGTCCCATCTAAAGTGGGTGATGGAAGTGCTAGTAGCTGTGAAGCATATATACAGTCCTCAACAGTCAGTTACTGGCTGGCATGCATAAGTAAATCTGGCACACGAGTAGCCTGTTAATTTGTTCTCCAGAAATGTGAGTGTGCTACAAGAAATGGTTCTGTACAAATTGAACTGAAAATGTCATGTGAACACATCCAGATATGTAGATAAAGAAATATAAATACAACAATAAATATGTAGCAGTGACATATGCATCCTGGACAGTTAGTATGTCAGATATAGGTCAGATATATAATGAACTAGCCAAACCCATTACACAACCTAACACTGTTGCCAAGTGTAATAATACATGTAGGGGATATACACCTGCAGTCAATAGGAATGTAGTGTAGACTAAAAGTACTTATAAGATGTTAACTGAGGTTTCTTTCTACATCCTACTGTATGTGCATAAACAATCAATTCCACAACTCAATGGGTATGTGTAATCTCAAACCATTTGTTGGGACATATGTCCTATTGTTCTATAAATATCTGCATTCACTTTGATGCATGTGTTCTGTTCAGACACCACAGTCATGGTGGCCTGTTGCCACCAATCATCCCTGCATGCTGTTGGAATGTCCACTGTTGTTCAATTTATGCATGTGTTATGCTTGCTGTTCAACTGTTGGAACCTTGGTGTGTTGGGTTAATGGGAATATTACTGCATGCTGTTACAACTAATTTGGAATGCTGTTGTTTATGTTGTAATTAAACACACCTAATCACAGAACATATGGGAAGGCCAGTCCCAGCAGACCCACCTGTCCCTCCTCAGCTGGCGAGTGCACCTGGCACCAGCAGGTCCGGTGCCCAGCCCGGGCTCACCTCCTCCATTGGTCCTGTGCCACCTTCAGGTGGAAGCACTGCAGAGGATGGGGCTCGTCCCCCCCATGCAAGCGTGGGTGGGGAAGGGCCACCTGTCACCCTTCGAAGGGTCCTGGCTGTGGTGCATAGGGAGATCCAGCGTTCAGTCGCTGATCCCCTATGCCAGCTCGAGGCGAAAGTGGCGCGTCTCACAGGTGAGCCTGCCCATCCTACTCAGCCCCCAGCACAGCCACCCTCGGGGATGTGAAGGTGCAGTGGTGACTGCCCATGGGTGGGGATCTCAGTTCCACTGTTACCATCTGTGGGCTCATGGGCTTACGATTTTCAAACACCCGTCCCCGTCAATTGTGTTCACCCACCCCATGTGTCATACATCGCCCCTGTATGCGTCATTTGTCTTGTCTGTTCTCCTCCCCAACCTACCTCCCCAAATATATCTACTTCCTCTACCTCACTTTCCACTCTCATCTGAAAAAAAAAATGGGCAATCTGTACCCACAAAAAAATTATGCCCCATACATAGCTGCCCATTTCGCACACATGTCCACTGGACATGTAAACTGATAATTATAATTGGCAGCACAACATACTTTGTTCTCCTCACCCCTCTCCCAGGGGTGGAAGGTTTCAAATTTCACTCCAAATTCATTGCATATGCACAGCTGTTGCTGATAAATTAATGGGCAGCTATGGACCTTCCCTACACCCGTCCTGCACATCCCGAGCTTGTTTTCCTACTGTCTTTCCCTCTTTGTGCCTCCTTTTTCACCACTTTCCTATCTCCCCATTTTCTTTTCTTTCAAAGAAATTAGCGCAGGGGTTAGCGGGAGTAAGCACTTTTAAGCAGTAGTAAGCGGGTTTAAGCGAGTGTGCGCATGTGTGCGCTTAGCTAAGCATCGCGCAAACCTGCTTACAACTGCTTAAAAGTGCCTTAGTCACTTTATGTCAGGGCCCTTGTTCTGCTCAGCAGCAAAATAAAATACCTCTGCCAGTCTCGAACTCCAGACCATTGACACAATAGACTGCATGAATTACCACTAAGCCACAGCAGATATATAATAACCTGGTGCTCAAATAAATATATCATGCATTTCAATGACTGAATGTAAAGGAAAAATAGGAAGGCCATAACACAAAGCTTGTTTTGTGGATCTTTACCAGCATTTGTTGTGAAATGCATTATCTGAGTGTGATATGTGAAGCAGCCATTCTAGCAGCAAATAAAGTTACAGAGGCACTTTACAACCCCCACACAGTAGCATAGCAGGACAAACAGTGGCAAATCTGATTAGGGCAGAGGCCATACTACCCAATTGTGACTACGTAACAGGGATGCCCCTGATTGTGAAACATATTGAAGCTGTGTCCCTCTGAATCCCTCTGAAAAGTACTGATGTCAGTCAGAAAGGTGGGGTATTACACAATGAATACTGACAATAATAACAGTAGACACTGCTTGTACTTCATAAAAGGAGTACGTATCCATATGCACTTCTTCACACAAGTCTAGACTTTTACTGTCACTATGCTGTGTAAGGTGTACTTCACATTTAACTACCTATCCCTGACTCCATGCAAAGATGTATCTGAGTGTTTCATAGGCCTGGCAGAGGCACAAACGCACAGGCATAGCAGCTATCCTGCTGTTACACACACTGCAAATAGCTGTGGTAGGACTTCCACAAGCATACCCTTATGTAGGAGTACAACACAGAAATACCAAAGGATGTAGCCATGTACTGGTAGCAACTGACTGTAACAATGCCATTGTACTAGTGATGAAAACACCTGTGGATTACACAGACAAAGAACAACAGTGTAACATTTGGCTACCATCTGGATAGGTTCACAGTTGGGAACTATGCAGACAGACCACCTGCCTTGATAAACCAACAGGTACACATCAATCCTTTAAGTCCAGTAAGATAATATTCACACAATAATACATAATGGTCTCTGTATGTCAACAAACCCCCCCCAGCACACTGTAAATACACTTGTGTGTTTACAGTCTATCAAGGATGTAGGTAGGCATACACAGTAGTGGAATTGTCCAGTTGTCCTGTGAACCCTGTGCTAATGTCAACAATAAAACCACAAACCCTGCAGAAGTGCCTACATTAATACACACAGTATAACAGTTCACAAACAATTCATGTGCCAAAATAATACTTCTCAATAACTACGTTTGTATGGCAGTTACTTATATGAGTGGAAAAGAAACTACATAGTTACATAAATGTTGTGTAAGCATTTGTAGGGGTGAGTTAAACTCTACACCGATAGCTCTGTACTGCAAGTGGCAACAGTCAGGCCTGAGTACAACATGTACATCACTGTCTACACCTCTAGCTTCAGATATAAGAAGTATACCAACCTTCTGACTTGCACAACAGTGTCCACAGCAAACAAGCATTGGCCCCACTCTGGAAATCTGAAAGGGCTACTCCTACATACCTAAGAAATTTATAGCATTGGGTTACTATGACAGTGAGTACTGAAATTACCACATAGCAGGCTGCATGCATTTACCAAATGCTGGGCACCAATTGGTGCAGAGGGTATCACATGCACATGCCCATTTAACTATAAAAGCAGATTGTACTTGCTATCCTCACATGCAATCATTACATTGCACGTGTTAGCAACTACTGACAAACTCTATTACTGAATACAGAAGCCTCACTTAAGTAAATATTATATTTACTTCCTGAAAAACTAAATATATTAATTAAGAAAAAAACTTAATTAATAACCAATAACAGCTAATAAGTAAAAAACTTTACCTAAAAAAAAAAACCTTGAAAAGCATACACAGATGGACCTGACAGTGAGTAACAGGTATGTAACAGAGTTGTAGTTACCGGCAAGTAGTAGATGATTATAAATAGTACTGTACATACTCAGAAACATGCATAAGTGGCAGCAGTAGGTATGTATGCAGTGATGTCATGCATAACTACTGCCATGGACAAATTAGTTTGTAGCTGTGTACAGTGGGACATAACTGTGACATATGTATCTCAGCATTATATGTCAAACATCTGAACATGTTATCTATGGTCTGTACAGTACTGTGTATAATGGCACTTTGGGGGAGTAGTGCAAACACCTATATAAACTTGGATGTGACAGAGTAAGACATGCATGATAGCAACATAATTTGTAGCTTAGCATTGGCAACTGCTGTACCAGGCTAGTATAGTAGTGTTATCATTTGCAGCTATATATACTCCCTGTACTATTACTGTATGCACACATGTGACAACCATCCATGTTGTAGCAAGGCCCAACAGGTCATCCGTGAGGTGTACAGACTTACAACAGTGTGGACCTTGTGTGTGTATGGCACACACATATGGAGAGATATGTGTGTCTGATAAATTAGCATCTGAACATGTGCATAGAGCAAGGGACATACGGCAACTGTTTGTGAAGGGTGGACAATTATATGCTGTTGCAGGTTGTTATGTGCATTTTTATATGTAGGTGGTAGTGTGTGGCAAACAAGACAGCATACTGTGCTGGCATATGACATGTGGTGTTTAAATGCCATGGGTATGATTCCTCAGGTTGTAGTCTTCCAGATAGGGGGTCCTGCTAAAGGTACATGGGCTGAGAGTACCTTCCATGCATTCTGCACAAGACTGTGCAATATCATTACATAACTGCATCCCTCTCAACCTTTGCATAATTGGTATTCCCACCATGAAAGGTGGACTGTATATGTGCCTATATGTATAGCTATATGTACACCAATGGATGTTCATATGTACGCCCAAGCTCAATGTTGTAAATGTATTGCCATCCCTCATGTTAAAAACCCTGTACCCATGACCTACCACATAGGTGGTAGTCTACTCAACACAGAAAGTGTGATGAGAGACTATGGGACAAAGGTGGACAGTAGTGTCCCTATTGATAATCACAGTGCCACACTAGTTATGTAAACTGAGTAAGGTCCACATGTCAACAGAAAAGGTGTGTCATCCATGGAATAAGAGGTCAGTGTTCCACTGTACTCATCAGTCATAACACCCATCATAGAGTACATTGGCCCTGTTGGTATGTACATCAGAAGACATCCACAGCGACAGTAGATGCCAGACACATACCTCACAAAGAGTATTACCGGACTCAAACAGATGCCCTATGCAGACTGTCCTACAAAACCACAGCTACACTGTGTCACATACTGCCGACCCAGAGGCAACCTCTGCATAACATACAAAGCTATGCCAAACCCACAGGTATTGGACATTCTCCATATATACAGATTACACTCCATACAAGCTACACACTGTACTGATCTAAACCCTGTAACGTGAAAAAGCAGAACATGCTGGAGTGGTACATTATCATCTCAGACACATACCATACTCTGGAACTAACCACCTATCAATAGCAAATGAAGGTCCCCATTAGCAGTTGTCATGAATAATCATGATGAGTGGGTGTGAGATAGGAAACACAACCCGGGAGTCACCACTGTGGCTCTGCATGACAGGGGCACATGAACCTACATTACATGGGTGTGGAAGGGCAGGGTACCATATGGCTATGCTTCCATGGGTCCTACAGATAATAGCCTTTTAGCTACCTAGGACCCGATACACACACGCATGCACTTGTTGCATTACTTGCTATGTGAGTTTGACTGGGTGTGATGGTGAATGTGTAGGTGAATGTGTCAAAGTTGTATATATATGTGATAGCCTAGCGTGAAACCATGTATATCATGGTATGTAGTGTTGTAGCTCAAATCCCAGCAAAGGATATATATGCTATTGCTAGGCAGGAAAAGCAGTAAGGCATAGGGTGTGAAGTAGTCCCATGGTGTTGACCGGAGTGTGCCATTGTAGGCTTAAGCAGTACATGTATGCTTATTGATTGGTAACACTGGTGAATACAAATCCTGTATGAATAGTAGTACTACCTGAAGGTGTAGGCCTAAACACCACAGTATGGTTTACATCCACATTGCTTGGACACACTGTTTTGTTTGTTACCTGTAGTACTCACACATTACAAACCTCAGGCATGAGGTTTTGTAGGTGCTGACACACAGTACTGTATGTTACACAGGTAAAACTGATCTGGGTTGCCATACCTGTGTGTCCTGTAGGTATGTCTGATGTGTGTGTGGGTATGCCTGTAACATGGCCTTGGTGGTATGTGTGTCACAGGATATATGTGCATATCTAGCAACATGTGTAGTGTATTACAGCAGTATGCCACCTATAATGATGAATGTGCACATTTATTACTGAGGGGTTTGCTATCAACAAGTAGCGTAGTGTACTGATAGTACTTAAACTGTACTTAACATTCATTTCAATGGATGACAAATGTCTGCATGCATTAGCTTCATACACACCCCCTGTGGCTAGGTGGTGCATTGTGTCACCGAGTGTGCCATGTACTGTTGTGTAGTCTTACATACTGGTTCCACTTTGTTGCTGTGCAGAACATGTTTTGGAATATAGTATGTGCCAGGCACTGTCAGGCGGTTGTGGGCTGAGCAGTCCTATGTGGTTTGAAAGGTGTGTATCTACTGACAGCCAATAGGTTGCTATATATGGCATTTCATTGATGTCTGTACTTTAGCATGTTAAGTGTGCCACATGACATGCTCACAATGACTGTTTTATTGTCTTACAGGAATATGTCTCACAACAGGAAGCCTGCCTATTCCCCTGAGGAGGTCATCTATGATGCCCTGGTACAGCAATACAACTTGCTGTTTTCCAGATCTAGCCAGGACCAGCATGGACGCACTGCACTGTGGCAGGATGTTGTCCATCGGGTGAATGATGTAGGCATACATAACCGGACATATGAGAAGGAACGCCATCACTGCAGTGATTTAATCAGACATGTCCAGCAGCATGCCTCCGATGTCCACAGACAACAGCTTGCCACAGGTGGTGGTGCATCAACACATCCCCCCCTTACCAGAGTGGAAGAGCTGCTCCTCAGCGTGGTGGCTCCTGGACAAGCAGTACAACAGACATGCATCATCATGGAGGCTGGAGTCACCCAGCACGTAGATACAGAGCGTGCAGGTAACATGGCATATCTGTAGACTACTGTTAGATCAATTGTTAGAACATGCATTTAACCAGCTGTGTACTGTGTATTCAGAAGATGCAGAGCTTGGTGTCATGCAATACTGATAATTTGGAATATAATTTGTATGCCTGTGACCGTCACCTCCTGTACTACTGTGGAATTGCAAACACAGCAGCGCTACCATAGTTGCTGACACTGACAAACTGTCTCATATCCTTGTAGGTCCCTCTGGTGTGATAGCAGGACAGCACACCCATGCTGGTGAGTGTTCTACATTTAATATAGCATATAACATGTGCATGTTATAGGAGACCTGTAGGCCATATACACATGTAAAACACCTACACATAATGCATGCTCTGCATGTTCTCTGTGGAACTATGCACATCCCAGTAACATGAGTATCTGCCTCAAGCACATGTAATACACAGAGCATCCCAACCAATTGTGGTACACTGTAGTGGACATTGTATAGGCAGAGTCAATACACATGCACACAACATACACCACTTTGTCATATGCAGTTAGTGTTAATTTGATACACATGGCGTATGTAGACACCTGCTGTAAGGTCAAGGTCATACTCAAGTATTCCAAATGTCAACAACACAGCACACATACTATACCTGGGGGTAGAGGACTATCATGGGATGGTGTGACACGCTTCAACTCACAACACACTCATGTGAGGCAATGCTCCCTATTGAACACCTTACATACCCATGTAACAACTGGCTGTAAAATGGTTAATGTAGCCAAAGTGGTGCAGGTCAGGTACAGCAAGATAGTTGCCAGTGTGACATACATTAATGGCCTTGGTTGACTACATGATGCTGCCTGATGATGGCTAATGGTACTACACTACATCCAGTTACAGTAACTACAGTACTACACATAGCATTCATTTCTATACACCTGACAGTTGTGTAAATCCGCCATGGTATGTATACCTATGAGTGATGGTGCACAGGACATTGGAAAGCGTTCCAGACTTGCACAGCAATGTTGTGTCCATGTACACATTGTGTTCCGGGGTGAGGTCAATCATTGAACAACACACATGCAAAGACATGTATACTGTTATCAACAAGGACTCTCCACACTCGCACTGCATGCTGTTGAGCAACACACATCCTGCATGCTGACACATGTGATAGGACTCTTTGGCTTGTGATACTGTACTGCACCATCAACCACTAATGGATACGTTCTGTATTGCTGTTTGTGTGTGTGTGTGTGTGTGTGTGTGTGTGTGTGTGTGTGTGTGTGTGTGTGTGTGTCAACTTGACTGAGTAGCGTATGTGTGCATGTGTTCATGTGTGCATGTGCACTAACATCCTGTACAAATTGTGAAGTGTGTTTCCTGTCTTCCTCTCACAGGTGCTGAGGAATTGGATGAGTGCAGCAGGGAACCTGAGGTCACTGCCACAAATAGTGGGCATGATGACATGTGTAGTGGCACAGGCAGGTTTGACAGGGTCTGTCGTTTGTCCTCCAATTGACAGTACACAGCTGTCCACCCCATTTATGCGCACATTCATACTGCCGATACATCGCTCAACACCAATGGCCTTAGCAGAGGAACAGCATGCAGCAGGCACCGACCAGGATAGTGTGGTATCTATGGCACATGCAACCCCACATAGCAGCCATACCCAGACACCTGGAACAGTACCACATAGGCATATGTCCAGGGGTGCTCGTGGGAGCACTGTTGGTTGTAACGCCCCTGGCAGATGTGTCCCCACAGGTCTCACAACCTCATCCATGTTCCAGTCTGTAATGCAGGCACAGGCACGTATGGAACGGTACACCAGGCAGGGACTAAAAGTGCAGAGGGCTCACAAAACTGCTATCAATGACAGTATCCGTGACCTTGCAAGTTGCATCCGTAATTACACCAAGGTCATTGATAGATGTTGGGGGGAGACACTAGATGTCCTCCGCAATGTTATGTCCATGTGCCAGGACAGTGCAGGACAGCTGAGATGTCGACGTGGACATATGCCAGCAACATCATCAGCTGGCACTCGTCACAGATGACACACAAGTCCCAGCCACTCCCGTAGTGGCAGTACCAGCCCCAGCGATGTTGGGGCTGGGCTGTCATTAGACCGTCCTATATGACCACATGCACATGGCTCTGGCCAGTCCCAGCAAAGACGTGGGCCCAGTCGACATCCCTCTGCCTCTGACGATAGTACCCAGTCTGGCTTGGTACCTGATACTGTCTGTGGCACCCCTGGCAGGCACAGGTACTGTGTCCGTGGCCAGAGACAGTGAGCTGTACAGCCTGGCAGGTATAGTCTGTGGCTGTCCCACAATCACCTGTATGTGTCAGCCACAAGGTGGAACTGTGTGCATGCAGACACACACACAAACCACACACCTAGGGCTAACACACACACACATTACACCAACATTGACCCATACTGTACTTTTGTCCCCCACACACACACGCACACACACACACACACACACACACACACACACACACACACACACACACACACACACACACACGCCAATTGGATGGCTCATTGTCGGGCTCTGGCAGACCAATAACACACCCTGTGCATATGATGAAACTGTGCCACCACTTGTCATCTGTGACAATGATGCAGGAACAGGCTTACATGGTGCTGATGCACAGGGTGACCTAATAGCAGTGCAGCAATGTTAGCATGTTGTCAACAGCAAGGTGTACTGCTATCCTTGTAGGTATATCTGAGCAGGCATGATGCATGAAAGCTATGATTATCAATGTAGTATTACCAGTGTTAATTCCAATACTGTATTGTCTGCCCATGTGCCACTTGGCTGATGTGTGCGGTACTGGCAGCATGTGTTGGTGAGTGGATGGTACGTGTGTGATGTGTGCAGTACAGATTTGCAGGTGTACATTTGTGAACATGGTGGAGGTGCACCATCTGCATGTATGTGCATAGTGGACACATGGGAAGGGTGACATGCCCTGTATTACACAGTGTTAACACTTCATATTTCCTATTGATGGCCAGTATGCATTTTACTACACATATGTTACGACTTGGGTACACATGTGTGTATGACATGGTTTGCAACTATGCTGTGGGTGATACTGTTTGTATCAGTCATTGTTTTGCAAACTGGTATTATACATAACCTCAACAGCCTGACTTTACCCAATCGTTAGCTGATGTCTTGACAACTGACACACAGATGTAGGATACACAGTAGCATTTGAGTCCTTCTGGTACTATACTATACCAGTAACCAGTGGTATTGGCCGCCACCCATTCTTAGGACCACCCCTGTTAGGCATGTAGACGTCCCAGGTACAAGCAAACACACTAGGGATTTCTCCATCCAGATCTGGTAATGCATACAGTGGCATACAATGCATTCTCCAGATGAGACACTTTTCCTCCACAAGGGTGTCATACAGACAGATACCTGTTGACCAACACATGCTGTAAAGCTATAAGCCAACTTTAGCATAGTCATCCACATTTACAGTACATAATATCCTGACAGTACCACATTGTTAGCAGCCCACAACATGTAGCAGGGGTATCAATGTGTACATACAGCCACATGTTATGTCATCTGTCCTTTGGTATTCACATTTCCAAAGGTATGCCTATGTCCCTCAGTGAATCACATAAGCATGAAGGGGTCTGTATGCATATCCACGGAGGTGTTGTACACCTGTAATGAATGGCTATTATTGACAGACTGTGTTGTGTTTGAACATGTCTGACATATACCCCAGGCATGAACCCTCACTCACACTAGTCTATAGAAAATGTCATGGGTGTGTGTGTGACACAGATGATCTAGGCCACAGATCACTACAATGGCTGGCCTTGACATATACATATATATGTGACCTAAGGTCTGAGAAGCAGCAGCACAGACTGTCAATGGTAAATGTATTCATGTAGAAAGCAGGCTTCACACCTATGAACTCATTGAGGTCACATGTACATATATGTATTTGCCAGACAGTTAACAATTGAGGTCACGTGTACATATATGTATGTGCCACACAGATATCGGAAGTGTGCAATGCACATACTGTTGTTTTACTGATATGTCATACAGTTGTAAAAGCAAAACCCACAACACATTAAACAGTGTCACACACACACTCAGCAATTGCAGGATTTAAACCCTACTTAACTATGTCATGATACTAGAGAAATCTGCAGTAACACGACAAGCTATGTGCTTTACTGGAAGCTTTCATTTCCACTGTTGTATTTCTGGAATACTGACATCATCAGACATGCCAAAGAGGAGATTATCTCTTTGAATGTGTTTTCACAGACTCCAAAAAGGGCGCTCCTCTCAAAGGAAATCACACACACACACACACACACACACACACTCAGCAATTGCAGGATTCAAACCCCTACATAACTATGTTGTGATACTACAGAGATATGCATTAACATGACGTGCTATATGCTTTATGGGGTGTTTTCTTTTCTCCTATTCATATGCTTTACTGAGTGTTTTCTTTTCTCCTGCCATATTCCTAGGATGCTGATATCATCAGACTTGCCAAAGAAGAATCTACCTCTATTCATGTGTTATCCTAGTCTCCAAAAAGGGTACTCCTCTCACAAGAAATAACACCCCCCCCCACAGAGAACAATCACAGGATTCAAACCCCTACCTAACTATGTTATGATACTGCAGAGATACGCATTAACATGACACACTATATGCTTTACTGGGTGCTTTTATTTCTCCTGCTATATTTCTAGGATGCTGACATCATCAGACTTGCCAAAGAAGACTCTACCTCTATTCATGTGTTTTCCTAGTCTCCAAAAATGGCACTCCTCTCACAAGAAATCACGCACACACACACACACACACACACAGCAATTGATGGATGCAAACCCCTACCTAACTATGTAATGATAATATAGAAATACGCATTACCACAACACGCTATATGTTTTACTGGGTGTTTTCATTTCTCCTGCTATATTTCTAGGATGCTGATATCATCAGACTTGCCAAAGAAGAATCTACCTCTATTCATGTGTTTTCCGAGTCTCCAAAAAGGGAACTCCTCACACAAGAAATCACATACACACATACACCCCCCCCCACACACACACAGAACAATTGCAGGATTCAAACCCTTACCTAACTGTTATGACACTACAGAGATACCCATTAACACAATGCACTATATGCTTTACTGGGTGTTTTCATTTCTCCTGCTATATTTCTAGGATGCTGACATCATCAGACTTGCCAAAGAAGAATCTACATCTTTTCATATGTGTACCTAGTCTCCAAAAAGGGCACTCTTCTCATAGGAAATCACACACACACTCCCCATGCACACACAGAGCAATTGCAGGATTCAAACCCCTACCTAACTATATTATGATACTACAGAGGTACGCATTAACATGACACATTATATGTTTTACTGAGTGTTTTCTTTTCTCCTGCTATATTTGTAGGATGCTGACATCATCAGACTGGACATGATAATGTTTGTGCACTTTGTTTTATGCAATCCCAGGAATGAACCATGTGGGTCAGCAGGTGTTAACAGCTTGAACAAGAATCCATAATTCTTAGCTTGTGTGATCTCCCTGTGGACAAATTTCATTCCTTCATATAACAATACATATTTATGCACAGGTTGTTGAATTTGTGGATACAACATGTGTCTGTGATGTTGATAAAGGGCTACTCAGAGTCTATGTGGGACGTGTGTAGCTCCCTTCAGTGATGTGTGTCCTGGGTGGCTGCCTTGCAAACAGTCTAGCAGGTCTGGGAACCATGATCTGCCCATGATCATACCACAGTTGGTAGGGCTGTGTGTTTGTCAGCTTCCTATAGCTCTGTTTATGACTTCAGTCATGATGGACTCAATGACCTTGCAGATCAGACGTCATAGGCTTATAGGACTATAGTTCCCATGGTCTGTTGTGCACCAACACTTGTGGGGTGTGCCATATGTTGCTGTAACACATTCAACAGTTTCAGATCCTGTAGAGAGGGTGTGGCTCCACAGACTGTTCAGGTGCAGGATCTGTTTGTTCTGTAGTTCACTTATGACACATATCGGGAAACAATGTCATCCAATTGAGGCCATGTTTTTGGCTTTGGAAGGAGCTGTTTACCCATTCTACATGTGATATCTCCTGGTATGATGACAGGGACATTTGACAGTGGGTGGTGGGTATGTATGCATGGGCCTGTCTGACAGGATGTCGGCATTGTCAGTCAGGTACAGCTGGCCCTGACTCAGTACATATATGTGTGTACAGTGCTGTGTATGACATAGCTGAAGGAAGTGTCATGGTTCTGTCTGGACTCCTTCACAGATAATCTTTCAAAAACACCAACATACCTGAGCACTAAACCCCTGTAATACTCTTTTACACACTTAATGCCCTACTGATCCCTTTTGATCAGTCAACAGAGGGTATGCCATCATAATATCCTGGCATTTCCAACGGTTGGTTTCACGTGTACTCTCCAGTCCAGCTAGTGGATATGGGACTTTCGAGGCAATGTTACAACTGCCTTATGTACACAAACAACCCTCACCTCCTCCCAACAAAGTCAGATATATGTGGGAGATGCAACTATATGTACAAATGGGAGGCTGGGCTCTCTCGACCCATGACCTGCACAGTCTATCAGGTGGTGAAGGTAACCACACACACCACAACTCCATCACACGTAGACCTATAGCGACTGCAAACAAACTACATTACCACACAATTACATACTCGGAGGCTCTACATAATATCTGCCTAAGCAGCAGAGACCTCCTTATCAGACACCCAGACAACTGCTACCCCACGACATTACCCACATATCACATAGTTCACAAAGTCAGTGTGCCACACAGTCACTGCCCTTAGGGGTATAAACACACCTAATACACTTGTAATAGATGACTCTATTGTCAGACACACTGATGTCACACTCACCAGGCTGAACAAGGAGAAGGACACTTTGCGCTTTCTGTCGGGTGGCAGGTTCTGCCACATTAAACATGCACTCAGGTCACTCCAAAACAAGTACAAATATGGCTCCATCATTGTCCATGCTGGTGTGACTTACCTCAGACATTCCTCCCTGGACTACATGACAAGGGACATAGAGGAGCTCTGTGAGCATGTAACCCAGGCCAGTATGACCCTGACCTTATGTAGCATCTTACCCTCACCAAGAATGATGGCACAGTATACAGACAAGCTGATCAATTGTAACAGTTGGCTAACATATTGGTGCCATTCAAAGGGGATCCAGTGTCTGTCAGCCTGGGATGACATGCTCGACATGCCACGTAGCTTCGCTATGGACAGCTTGCACCTGTCACCCCTGGACTTTTGAATACTGGCTAAGGCTGTTGCCACCCCCACAGTGCCTTTTTTTTGCAAGGCTCAAATGACAAACCCACCTCCATGGACAATACACGGTAAAAGAAAGTACAGGTAATGCTGCTCAACACCAGATGTGTAGACCACAGAATGCACGCACTCAAGACTCTCCTCAGTATGGTGAATGTCGATTTCTGTGCAGTAACAGACACCTAGTTCAGGCTCCCAAATGCACACCAGTACTACCAGGTTATACTTCATACCATGCTTTTTGGCCACAAGACTCGGACCGACCAACAACTTTAGGGGGAGTATCCATATACATCACAGATACACACACCTCCAGGTTAGTAGTACTGCAGGAAGCATCAGAGACCATACATGTGCAACTAACAGTGGGCAAAACTGCCTTTCAGTTTGTAGCCTGCTACATACCACCCTCCTGAACTCAGGAACCACACTCAGCTTTCATGGGAACACTGGAGGATATGATGGTCTCTACAAACTCCATTATATGGGGAGACTTCAACTACAGAAACATTGACTGGGAATACTACTCAAGCCACAACAACCTTGCCCAATGGTTGCTAGAATTACTAAACACAAATGCTATGTCACAACTGGTCACCACACCCACATGAGGGGAAAACATATTGGACCTGATCATCACCAACATGGGGACTCCATGTTCCACACCAGAGGTATGCCTTTCATAAGGTCAGACCATTTATCTCCCTGAACATCCATATCCCATCCCCATCCCAGGTTCTCTCGGTGAAATACTTACCAACAGCAAATGTCACACTTCTGTAAACCAAGGTGGTATCCTTAAAAGACCCTGGGACAGAGGTAAGTACGGCTCAGACTGCTGAATCCTTTACAAACACATTCTATTGACACCTACTGGAATGCATGGATCGTGCTATCCCAAATAAGAACAAGACCCACTCCTCCAAAGGCAGGGGACATGTCTAGTGGACCACAGCCATAAATAAGCTATACAACAAAAGGAGGGGGCTACTACATGATAGAGCACAATCACAATAAGGGAAGGCATCTCTGATCAGTACTAGCAAGAAGCTACATTCACTCATGAATTCATCTAAGACCCACTTCGAAAGGTAAATTGCACCACACACTGAGAACAATCACAAGGCCTTCTTTAGTTATGTCATGAACCAGGGTGCCAACACCCAGATATGCTATGTGTTACTGCAAAATTACAATACATACATTGAATTCACAGACATTGCCATCATCCTGGCAAACAGGTTCAGTGCAAATGTCACCCCCCCATCCCCCCTAATGAGCAAATGTCCATCCCAACAGAGTGTAGCCTCCCTGACATCACAGATGATCAGGTGAGTGCTGCCCTTTCCAAAGCAGACCACACAGCATCAATGGGACTGGACGGTGTCCCGGCCTGCATCTTACACAAGCTTTATGATGAATGTAACCCTCACATGAAGTCACTGTTCAATATCAGACTTACTACAGGATATGTACCCAAGGAATGGCATACAGCAACAGTGGTCCCGCTCCACAAAGGTGGTGCCACAACAGACTCCAGACACTATCGCCCTATAAGCCTATCTAGCCTGGTCTGCAAAGCTATGGAGCTTATCATTATGGTACTCATACACACAGACATCGGGAACCTACAGGCACTGGATCCTACACAATTCAGCTTTGTTGTGGGAAGATCTTGCCTCTTGAACATGGTTGACTTTTTTAAACAGTTACCAGGTCCATAGATGTAGGGAAGGTAGTCCACACAGCCTACCTGGACCTCGCATACACCTTCACAATACCCCACTCGGGCATCATACATAAGCTCACCAGCTTAGGTATCGACACATATGTCACAAGATGGATTGATAAGTGGATCAGGGATAGCACCCACATGGTATGTATTCCAGGTGCCATGTCTGACTCTACACCAGTTACACGTGGCATCCCACAAAGCTCAGTCCTGGGACCTGTCCTGTTCAATATATATATTCCTCTGATGTACAGGCTAACACATGCGGAATATGGCTGACCATGTTCACAGATGACTGCAAATGGGGTGCCATATTTGATTCTCCAGCTATCACAAGCATCCTCCAAAAGGGTCTCACAGAGATGGATAACTGGTGCCAGAGCCATGGCCTACAGCTGAATGCCATTAAATGCATAGTCATCCCCTTTGGGAATCACATAGTGCACACACATTACCACAAACGTGTTAATACATTAAGTATGGTAGAAGTTTTTAGGGATATGGGGACATGAGTAGTTTGTAATCTTGCCTTTGACAATCGCATTGCCATAGTGGTTAGACAGACATTCTATATAGGCCTCCCTATACCAACAGGTTTCACATCTAGATCAAGTAAAGTCATTGTGCCCCTATACTCATGAGGTCCATGATTGGATACAATGCCCCATTTGGGATGTACCTTACCAGACACCTGCAGCAACTGTATTGGCCACAAAAGTACCTCACCAAGTGGATCTAGGGACTCACACAGATGCCCTGTGCAGTTCGGCTAATGTAACTCCAGCTCTACTCAGTCACTTACCACCTACTCGGATGCGATCTGTGCCTGTTATTTACAGCCATGTCCAACACAGAATTAATGGACATGCTCCACCTAGGATATCCAGATCCCTTAGAGCTACATGCTCCAGGGACTTACACCTTGGCACAGATATTTATAGGACATACTGGAGGGACACATTTCTATCCCAGATGCTCCCCTCACTCTGGAATGGGATCCCAGTCCCACATAGGCTGAGCCCCCCACTGACCCCCTACAGGAGACATATTGACGAGTGGATGGGTGATCGTATGTTTACCCCTGGAATCTCTTCTGGGTCCCTGCTGGACAGAGGCACAATAAAGCAAATGTAAAGGGCCTATCTTGTGTGACCTACTATTCACAGGCACAGTCTACTAATCTAACAGGGCTGTGACAGCCAAACACACTTTGGCTATGCTTATACATGTCCTAGGGCAGATAGGCTAGTATCAACCTATGCACCTATGGTAATGTTTGGGCTGCACATTGTTTATTGATGATACTGATTGCAGGTTTTTTCTCTTCTTTGCTTTCACACTTTCTATGAAGAACCTAAGTATCTGCAGAACATATTTTATTATGACAGGGTTCCAATATATTATATATGTGTCTGTTGTCAAATAACTGTGTACACATGGCAGATTGGTGAATAATGAGAGGTTCCTGTGTTAACACATGCAACTGCCAGATACGTGTGGCCCACTGCTATACTCAGACATGGCCTAAGTGTGTGAGCATGCCCAGTCTGTCCTTTCAGTGTTTTGTTGCCTGACATTTGTCTCATTTATTCAAGTGTGTGAGCATGCCCAGTCTGTCCTTTCAGTGTTTTGTTGCCTGACATTTGTCTCATTTATTCGTGTGTGAGCATGCCCAGTGACACCTTTCAGTATGTTGCTGCCTGAAGTCCACTACATTTGCTGATGTGTGTGAACATGACCAATATTAACAATTATACTGTGTGTATGTTGAAAATCGGGTTCTATTCTTACTGCAGGGCTCACCTTTGTGTCATAACTCGACAGGGATTATGCTGTGCCTGCAGGGTTTCCATGAGATACATTGCATAGACTTAACATGTCTTCATACAGGCTGACCAGTACAATACTGTCATGGTTTAGTGGTTCAGTAGTATGACTGTAGTGCACAGTATCCTGAGCAAATATGAGCATGTTGACTTTTGTTCAGCTATGCCCAACGTAGACCAGGCTTGTCCAACATTGCTCAACGTTAACCAACATTGCCCAATATTGCTCAACATTGACCACAGTTGTGCTAGTGTTAGTGTGTGCAATTGCTTTACATATACTAAATGGTGGTGAAAGCTGTTTAGCACTGCTTTATATTGCTTAACACATGGCAATCATGCCTCAGGTGGTGCTGCAGGGCTGCCTATGTCGGATGCACATACTGCACTCCCTATACATGTTTGGAAACAGGTAGTGTCAAGTTAGGCATCCATTTTACTATTTGTGCGAGTCAGAGAGAGGTATAATGTTCAGGGTTCCTACTGAGCCAGTGTATGTGCTATGCGTTGCCTCTTTGCCAAGGCCAAAGCACACTGGGCACACCTCCTTCTGCCTACTGGGGCAGGCTCAGGTTGTTCCTCCTCTGAGTCACGCTCTGCCTCTGATGGCCTTGACAATGGTGGGGGGCTGTTCGGCCCGGGCCTATGCTGCTCCTGCTGCAGCTGCTTTTGCAGAATCATATTATGTAGCATGGCACATACCATGACAATTTGGGTACATGTAGTTGGCGAGTACTGTAAGGCTCCACCAGAAGTGTCCAGGCACTGGAACCATGACTTGAGCAGGCCAAATACACGCTCAATTACATTTCGTGTTTGTGTGTGTGCCTCATTATGGTGTTCCTGTTCAGGTGTGTGTGCGTTTCTGATGGGTGTCATCAGCCACGGCTCCAGTGCATAGCCAGCATCCCCCAATAGGGGACCATGAGGGATGTCCCCATTGGCAAATGTCTGGTACAGCTGCATCAGATGCCAGATATGGGAATCATGGTAGCTTCCAGGGCAGCCAGCACACACATTCAGTATTATGCCCTGGGCATCACACATGACCTGGCAGTTGATGGAGGGGAAGCCCTTGCGGTTGAAGTAGACCCTACCCCGCTCACCGGCTGGTGCTTTGATGCATATGTGCGTGCAGTCTATTGCACCCACTACCTCAGGGTATTCCACTATTTGCTGGAAGAAACACATATTGCTGGCCAATACCTCACGTGAATTGGGGAAATATACATGATCACCGACATGTGCTGACATGGCATCCAGGAACTGGTGCAGTACCCTGGATGCTAATGCCTGTGATATCCCCATCATATCACCAGTTGGTCTCTGGAAGGTACCTGTTGCTAATATTCTCAGGCCAACACATACCTTGGTTTCTACTGGGATGGGTTCCCCTCTATTGGTTCTGTGTGTGAGGCGTGGCCTGCACAGCTCAACAATTTGCTGCAAGAGGTCTCTGTCCACACTATAGCGCTCCACTATCTCCAGCTCATGTAGCCCCTGGTAGGTTACCCTGAGCCTGTACACTCTTCTCAGTCTCCTCACTGTGGGTTGTCCAGCAGCATTCGCATTGTTACCACCCTCAGCATGTTGCATATGTCACTTTATAATAGCAATGGCAGCCCCTAACATTTCTTTGTCTCAGTAAAGCTTTTTCAGTTTTCACTTCTATTAGTTTACTGCAGTGTTGCACTGTCTCTTGAGAGAAATGTAGTGGAATGTTGCTTGCAGAGTTTTAAGTGCTGGGCTGGGCTAGTGTACTGCCTGTGTAATTGCCTGATTCTGATTGTTTTCACCTGCTAGCTCTGCTAGTACTCCCTGGTTAACTTCCTACTATTTGTTGTGTTTCCTTTTCCCTTTCTGTTTCCTCAGGGGGGAAGCACTGCACACACAAGTGCAAACA
Source organism: Protopterus annectens (assembly GCF_019279795.1). Taxonomy (NCBI): domain Eukaryota; kingdom Metazoa; phylum Chordata; order Ceratodontiformes; family Protopteridae; genus Protopterus; species Protopterus annectens. Next base: position 893,952,710 of record NC_056745.1, read on the forward strand.
CATGCACACCAGCTCACACGTGCGCACACATACTTACACTGACTAAAACGTGCTTATTCTTGCTAAAATGCACGCACACCGGTGCAAACATGCTTACACAACTTTAAACAACCTTAGACATGCTTACTCCAGCTTAAACACGCGCACACAGTCTTACTCGGATATACAGGCACGCACCCACATGCAAACATGTTGCAAGCACTTATACAAGAAACTTTAGTGTTATCCACGGCATACACCTTTGATTTCTTGCCTTTAACTAGCCTACCTGTTGACATACCTCTTCCACTGATGTGTAAATGATAGCTGACACATGCCACTCTGCTCCAATGAGCTTCACTTCTTTCATACATACCCCCCTTGTGATGTCACCTATCTTCTACTCTGTTAATCCCCTTATCCTACTCCTACACTCCACTGACTGTGCTCATTTGCTATGTAAACTTGTGATTCACTATCCTAACTCTCATTTGCATAGGATTGCCTACTAATGCTTGGTTACATCTCTTAGACTGAGCTTCCCCCCTTAGCAACCTCTACTCGGTAGCCATGTTGTCTTCAGCCTGCCATTCCCTTGCATTGTAAATGAATTACAATAAAATCCACATCCATTATTGGTTTTCTGGTTTTTAGAGTGCAGCGATATGCTTAAACACCAGAGATCGGGATAAAAAAAATTTATTTTATTTTTATTTTGCATCGGTGAACACTGCCAATGGCCATATTTTTGGCCATTGGCATGCTTCCTCAACTGGATGCATCCTTGTTTTGGAGCTGTCATGGCTCCGTTTTTGCTATTTGCAGAACCGTACTCAGCTGTCAACTGAGTACATTTCTGCAAATAACACTACTTTAACTCGGACTGACTCAGGTTTCCTGGATCGCAAATTTACCTCATTTGCATAGATTTCACCTGCAATTGAGGTAATTTGCATATACAAGCCCTGTCCATGTAGGACTCGTTTTGGGAGCTCTGCTGCACGCCCCTACCAGCTGTTCCTGGATTGCTCGGTGGACATGTTGGCTGCATGGAGTCTTACTCTACTCTTAGACTCTGTGCAAGCCTTCGTGATTCCGGCCCACTGTCTGTGTTATATGTTCTATTGTAAATATTGCCTGTAGTTTGCATATGTTACTTTGTGTTCTTACTTTACTATTTGACAATAGAATAAAACCGATTTTTTACTGTTCAGATTATTATTACAATTTTGTACATTTTTTCAGTAAATATGGTTTCAACAAAACAGTGCAAGATAATATATTTTGTGTTAATATCTGTGTGCTCCGAGTGCATGTTGGCTACATAGGGTACCAGTTCTGTGCCGTAGCTTACCACAACGTTGCCACTTTGAGGATTTCATGTGACCAATTCTTTATACAGTTAGCTTCATATCTGGTAAATGTTCTGGTGGTAACAATTCAATCCATCAGTGGATTGGTTTATAGGACTTCTAATAATATCCATTATGTCTGTCTGATATGTTCTGATGTGATGATGACAGCACATTTACAGATTGTTAAAGTTCACATTGTGTTAAGAACATTGCTGAGATAAAGGCCATATGGTTAAACATGCCGCTGCTATAAATAGTAATACCTCAAGTGCTGTGGCACCCATCAGATATACAAGATCCAAAATCTGGGTCATTAAAGTCTGAAAGAAACTAAGATTCAAACAAAATGACAATGAATTCTTAAACTTTTTGTAATACCACTGAAGAGTTTTCAGAAAGGGGTTTCATCTCCTTCACCCCTGTTATGACTCCCATATCTATGTCCAACATATATAATAACTTAAGAGATTTGCTGTACCTTGGATCAGGGGGAATATTGCAAGGTTGAACAGCCTCCTACTTAATATAAATTCATCCACATCAGTACTTCAATTTCCATTATCGCGAGAATCACAACCGTTGCCCTCAAAATTCCAAAAGTTACCCAGATTTCATCTCTGCAAGACAATCAAGATGTGATATCATTACATGTAACAGACTGACAAGAATGTCATCACTTAGGGCCACAGCATTGTAGCCAGAAGCATTACTTGTTTTTCTGATCTTGTACAACTTTTGGGGCATTTCTTGTTGTAGAACATGCATTTTCCTCAGAGCACATGAGGCCATTAATATGCAGCACACACAATGGGGATAGCAGAGGGAGATTTCACTGTGCAGTTTCTGGATTACCAAGGCCAGTTCTAACTGACATAACTTTTTATGCTAGGCAGTACTTTCCAGTGCTGGTACAGACAAAAATACCTTTAATAGGCCTCACTGGTGAGCTGTAAACTATATTTATTTTGATATCCACTAGTAGCATGTGGATTTGCCACCCACTCCAGTTGGCATTACCCAAGTAACACCTTAATAGCCCTTACTATCTTTGGGTCACCACATTTTGGATGTATGATGTATTATCATTACTTTCATTAAATATTATCTTTCAAATGTATAACACAGGACAATTGTGCTGATTTCCTTTTCTGATGTACAAGAAGGTGCAGATACGAAGAATGATACTGATGCAGGTATGGGTATAAAGCATGAGACTGTTGTAGGTAAAGGTATAAAGCATGAGACTGATGTAGGTACAGGTATAAAGCATGATACTGATGTAGGTACAGGTATAAAGCATGATACTGATGTAGGTAAAGGTACAAAGCATAAGACTGCTGTAGAAACAGTTATAAAGCACGAGACTGCTGTAGGAACAGGTATAAAGTGTGAGACTGATGTAGGTACAGGTACAAAGCATGAGACTGATGCAGGTACAGGTATAAAGCATGAGACTGATGTAGTAACAGGTATAAAGCATGAAACTGATGTAGTAACAGGTATAAAACATGAGACTGATGTAGGAACAGGTATAAAGCATGAGACTGATGTAGGAACATGTACAAAGCATGAGACTGATGCAGGAACAGGTATAAAGCGTGAAACTGATGTAGGTACAGGTACGAATCATGAGACTGATATAGGTAGAGGTACAAAGCATGATACTGATGTATGAACAGGTACAAAGCATGAGACTGATGTAGGTATAAGTATAAAACATGATACTGATGTAGGAACAGGTATAAAGCATGAGACTGATGTAGGAACAGGTATAAAGCATGAGACTGATGTAGGAACGGGTATAAAGCGTGAAACTGATGTAGGTACAGGTATAAAGCGTGAAACTCATGTAGGTACAGGTACAAAGCATGAAACTGAAGTAAGTACAGGTACAAAGCATGATACTAATGTAGGAACAGGTACAAAGCATGAGACTGATGTAGGAGCAGGTACAAAGCATGATACTGATGTAGGTACAGGTACAAAGTATGAGACTAATGTAGGAACAGGTACAAAGCATGAGCTGATGTAGGAACAGGTACAAAGCATGACACTGATGTAGGTAGAGGTGCAAAGCATGAGACTGATGTAGGTACAGGTATAAAGCATGAGACTAATGCAGGAACAGGTACAAAGCATGAGACTGATGTAGGAGCAGGTACAAAGCATGATACTGATGTAGGTACAGGTACAAAGTATGAGACTAATGTAGGAACAGGTACAAAGCATGAGCTGATGTAGGAACAGGTACAAAGCATGATACTGATGTAGGTACAGGTGCAAAGCATGAGACTGATGTAGGTACAGGTATAAAGCATGAGACTAATGTAGGAACAGGTATAAACATGAGACTGATGTAGGTACAGGTATAAAGCATGATACTAATATAAGAACAGGTATAAAACATGATACTGATGTAGGTACAGGTACAAAGCATGAGACTGATGTAGGTACAGGTACAAAGCATGAGACTGATGTAGGTGCAGGTATAAAGTATGAGACTGATGTAGGAAGAGGTACAAAGCATGCCATTGATGTAGGTAGAGGCATAAAGCATGAGACTCATGTAGGTACAGGTATAAAGTGTGAGAGTGATGTAGGTACAGGTAAAAAGCATGAGCCTGATGCAGGTGCATGTACAAAGCATGAGACTGATGTAGGTACAAGTATAAAGCATGAGCCTGATGTAGGTACAGGACTAAAGCATGACACTGATGTAGAAAAAGGTATAAAGCATGAAACTGATGTTGGAACAGGTATAAAGCATGAGAATGATGTTGGTACCAGTATAAAGCATGAGACTGATGTAGGTATAGGTATAAAGCATGAGACTGATGTAGGTACAGGTATAAAGCATGAGACTGATGTAGGTACAGGTACAAAGCATGAGACTGATGTAGGAACAGGTATAAAGCATGAGACTGATGTTGGAACAGGTATAAAGCATGAGAATGATGTTGGTACCAGTATAAAGCATGAGACTGATGTAGGTGCAGGTATAAAGCATGAGACTGATGTAGGTACAGGTATAAAGCATGAGACTGATGTAGGAACAGGTATAAAGCATGAGACTGATGTAGGAACAGGTATAAAGCATGAGACTGATGTAGGAACAGGTATAAAGCATGAGACTGATGTAGGTGCAGGTATAAAGTGTGAAACTCATGTAGGTACAGGTACAAAGCATGAAACTGAAGTAAGTACAGGTACAAAGCATGATACTAATGTAGGAACAGGTACAAAGCATGAGACTGATGTAGGAGCAGGTACAAAGCATGATACTGATGTAGGTACAGGTACAAAGTATGAGACTAATGTAGGTACAGGTACAAAGCATGAAACTGAAGTAAGTACAGGTACAAAGCATGATACTAATGTAGGAGCAGGTACAAAGCATGATACTGATGTAGGTACAGGTACAAAGCGTGAGACTCATGTAGGAACAGGTATAAAGCATGAGACTGATGTAGGTACAGGTATAAAGTGTGAGACTGATGTAGGTACAGGTATAAAGCATGATACTAATGTAAGAACAGGTATAAAACATGATACTGATGTAGGTACAGGTACAAAGCATGAGACTGATATAGGTACCGGTACAAAGCATGAGACTGATATAGGTGCAGGTATTAAGCATGAGACTGATGTAGGAAGAGGTACAAAGCATGAGATTGACGTAGGTACAGGTATAAAGCATGAGACTCATGTAGGTACAGGTATAAAGCGTGAGAGTGATGTAGGTACAGGTAAAAAGCATGAGCCTGATGCAGGTGCATGTACAAAGCATGAGACTGATGTAGGTACAGGTATAAAGCATGACACTGATGTAGAAAAGGGTATAACACATGAGACTGATGTTGGAACAGGTATAAAGCATGAGAATGATGTTGGTACAGGTATAAAGCATGAGACTGATGTAGGTACAGATATAAAGCATGAGACTGATGTAGGTACAGGTACAAAGCATGAGACTGATGTAGGAACTGGTATAAAGCATAAGACTGATGTAAGGAACAGGTATAAAGCATGAGACTGATGTAGGAACAGGTATAAAGCATGAGACTGATGTAGAAACAGGTATAAAGCATGAGACTGATGCAGGAACATGTATAAAGCATGAGACTGATGTAGGAACAAAGCATGAGCCTGATGTAGGTACAGGTACAAAGCATGAGACTGATGGAGGTACAGGTACAAAGCATGAGACTGATGGAGGTACAGGTACAAAGCATGAGACTGATGGAGGTACAGGTACAAAGCATGAGACTGATGGAGGTACAGGTACAAAGCATGAGACCAATGGAGGTACAGGTACAAAGCATGAGGCCAATGGAGGTACTGGTACAAAGCATGAGACCGATGTAGGTACAGGTACAAAACATGAGACTGATGTAGGTACAGGTACAAAACATGAGACTGATGTAGGTACTGGTACAATGCATGAGCCTGATGTAGGTACAGGTAAAAAGCATGAGACTGATGTAGGAACAGGTACAAAGCATGGGACTGATGTCGGAACAGGTACAAAGCATGAGACTGATGTCGGAACAGGTACAAAGCATGAGACTGATGTCGGAACAGGTACAAAGCAGGAGACTGATGTCGGAACAGGTACAAAGCAGGAGACTGATGTCGGAACAGGTACAAAGCAGGAGACTGATGTTGGAACAGGTACAAAGCAGGAGACTGATGTCAGAACAGGTATAAAGCAGGAGACTGATATAGGAAGAGGTACAAAGCACAAGACTGATGTAGGCACAGGTATAAAGCAAGATACAGATGAAGGTGCAGGTATAAAGCATGAGAATGATGTAGGAACAGGCACAAAGCATGATGCTGATGTAGATACAGGTATAAAGCATGAGACTCATGTAGGTACAGGTATAAAGCGTGAGACTGATGTAGGTACAGGTACAAAGCAAGAGCCTGATGCAGGTACATGTACAAAGCCTGAGACTGATGTAGGTACAGGTACAAAGCATGAGACTGATGTAGGTACAGGTATAAAGCATGAGACTGATGTAGGAACAGGTATAAAGCTTGAGAATGATGAAGAAACAGGTATAAAGCAAGAGACTGATGTAGGAAAAGGTATAAAGCATGAGACTGATGTAGGAACAAGTACAAAGCATGAAACTGATGTAGGTACAGGTACAAAGCATGGGACTGATGTAGGAACAGGTATAAAGCATGATACTGATGTAGGAAAAGGTATAAAGCATGATACTGATGTAGGTACAGGTACAAAGCATGAGACTGATGTAGGTACTGATGTTGGAACAGGTATAAAGCATGAGACTGATGCAGGTACAAGTACAAAGCATGAGACTGATGTAGGAACAGGTATAAAGCATGATACTGATGTAGGTACAGGTATAAAGCATGAGCCTGATGTAGGTACAGGAACAAAGCATGAAACTGAAGTAAATACATGTATAAAGCATGATACTGATGTAAGCACATGTACAAAGCATGAGACTGAAGTAAGTGCATGTATAAATCATGATACTGATGTAGGTACAGGTACAAAGCATGAGACTGAAGTAAGTGCATGTATAAATCATGATACTGATGTAGGTACAGGTATAAAGCATGAGCCTGATGTAGGAACAGGTATAAAGCATGAGACTGATGTAGGTACAGGAACAAAGCATGAGACTCATGTAGGAACAGGTACAAAGCATGAGAATGATGTAGGTACAGGAACAAAGCATGAAACTGAAGTAAATACATGTATAAAGCATGATACTGATGTAGGTACATGTACAAAGCATGAGACTGAAGTAAGTGCATGTATAAATCATGATACTGATGTAGGTACAGGTACAAAGCATGAGACTGATGTAGGTCCTGGTATAAATCATGATACTCATGTAGGAACAGGTATAAAGCATGAGACTGATGTAGGAACAGGTATAAAGCATGAGACTGATGTAGGTACAGGTATAAAGCATGAGACTGATGTAGGAACAGGTATAAAGCATGAGACTGATGTAGGAACAGGTATAAAGCATGAGACTGATGTAGGAACAGGTACAAAGCATGAGACTGATGTCGGAACAGGTACAAAGCATGAAACTGATGTAGGTACAGGTACAAAGCATGAGAATGATGTAGGTACAGGTATAAAGCATGAGACTGATGTAGGTACAGGTATAAAGCATGAGACTGATGTAGGTACAGGTATAAAGCATGAGACTGATGTAGGAACAGGTATAAAGCATGAGACTGATGTAGGAACAGGTACAAAGCATGAGACTGATGTCGGAACAGGTACAAAGCATGAGACTGATGTAGGTACAGGTACAAAGCATGAGAATGATGTTGGTACAGGTATAAAGCATGAGACTGATGTAGGTACAGGTATAAAGCACGAGACTGATGTAGGTACAGGTATAAAGCATGAGACTGATGTAGGAACAGGTATAAAGCATGAGACTGATGTAGGAACAGGTACAAAGCATGAGACTGATGTCGGAACAGGTACAAAGCATGAGACTGATGTAGGTACAGGTACAAAGCATGAGAATGATGTTGGTACAGGTATAAAGCATGAGACTGATGTAGGTACAGGTATAAAGCACGAGACTGATGTAGGTGCAGGTATAAAGCATGAGACTGATGTAGATACAGGTACAAAGCATGTGACTGATGTAGGCACAGGTACAAAGCATGAGACTGATGTAGGAACAGGTATAAAGCATGAGACTGATGTAGAAACAGGTGTAAAGCATGAGACTGATGTAGGAACAGGTATAAAGTATGAGACTGATCCAGCAGTTCCTATTTCAATCTCAGCCCAGGATAAACACAATAGATGCATGACATTCTGTAAACAATGAATGACAAAATGCAATGTATACATATAGTATGTATGATTAATTTCAAGTGCATGTGTGTGTGTGTGTGTGTGTGTGTGTGTGTGTGTGTGTGTGTGTGTGTTTGCGTGTGTGTTGGCTGTGTATATGTTTGTGTGCATGTGAGTGTATGCGTGTGAAACAGAGTGTACGTGTATGAAATAGTCAGATTGTTTTGCCCTGGAAAGTGATTGATGAGAATGAAAAGTTGATGCAAGTTTTATATGTCATGACAGTAAAACTGTGTTATAATGTAAATATGGCACATTGATGGGAGCTGAAAGTTACTCAGACTCTTAATAAAGAGGTTAATTCCTGCAATTAACCATGCCTATAATTAACAAAGAATTTAGAAGAAAAGATGATTTCATGCAAGCTCACACATTATTCATTCTGCAATAATTCAGTTTCTTCCCTTTCCTTTTACCTATTAGAGAAGCCAAGGTTACAATTGTGCAAAAGTTATGTACAACAGTTATAATTTTTGTAAACATTTTTCCTAATAGCCTTATTAAATATAACATGCATCAGAAAATTGTCCACAATTTCCTTCGGTGGCTATATTCTGAGAGTTAATTAGATACAAAATTGTGAATACTATTTGTTTAAATTAGCATAAACTACATTGTTCCCTATCCAAGTAGCCACTTAAATTAATTGATTCATTAATGAAGTTAGCTATTTAAGAAGAAAATGTGATTTTCTGCTTAATACTTTATGAAGGTTTAGAGATAACACCTTGGCTATATACCAGGCAGACTGAACTGCTAAGGTGTTTCTCTACTGTTTTTGCCTTTTCAAGAAATGGACAGTAACTGTGGCAATGGATGGCCAGTATTAATTTATGTGATTGAAAAGAGAAAGAATGGAGATTTTAATCAGCAATTTGGATGAACTCACTGATACAATGTTCTCATAATTTTCACTTTGGTGCATAAGCTGTGTAGTTACTCTGAATATTATTTGTGTTAGGTCAGCACAAAAAAAGAATGGTAATTCTGATCGTGTGTGTGTGTGTTTTTCTATGAAGTCAGCTAAAAGTAAACAGACAAAACAATATAATTTTCCTGAGTTTGCTTATCAGGGTTTCCAATTAGAAAATTTTACAGCAAGGGTTTGACCAGTGACTTCCCTTTGATTCAGTTGTATAGCAATAGTGATATTTCAGCTTAGATGGACTAAACAAGTTGATACTCATTATTTAATTTATAATATTTAATGAAGCCATTTACAAAGAGAGAGTTTAAGCAGAATATTGTTGCTATATTTTTCTAGAAGTCAATTTTTTGTCTTGAAAAAGCACCTTTTTTAATTGTATTTCCTTATTGTAGTTGCCCTGGGTTAATGCTGAGTAATTTATCTTTTCTGTGGACAACAAAAGAAGAAAAGCAATAACTCAATTCTGAATATGTTTCGTTTATTACAGAAACATGAAAGAATATTTATTCATAAGGCAAAATATCTCAACTCTCTCTCTCTCTCTCTCTCTCCTTCTCTTGGGCAGTAATACACACCTACTTTTAAATGTACTAGTTTACTACTGCCATCTACTGTTCTATTTGCATATTACACTATGTAGTATTTCTGTACAGAGTAGATCAGCATTTTTTGTGTTTTTTTTATCTGGTGCTTTTTCAGTGAATCAGAGGCTTCTTTACCTTGGTGAAGTAATTATGGCCAGAAAAGCATATACAGAAAGAGATACTACTTGTGGAGACATCAGTGCTCATGGATTTAAGATCTCTCTTATATACGTAGAAGTCAGCTTGCCAAAAAAAAAAACAAAAAAAACAGCATTTTGCAAATGAAGGCAAATGTAACAGCAACATTGGACATAACGTGAAAAATATTTTTGTAACAGTCTCTTCTGATATTGACAGCCACTGTTGTATTTAACCCCATGGGTTAACAGAGTGCAATTCTTACTCTATGATTCTACAATACGATATACACCTGTAGTGATCTGTTTTAAACTGTGAAAGAGCATAGCATAGTTTATGGTCATATACACTATAGCTTTTAATATACTGTTGCAGAGCAGGCTACTCTATGGGTGGATGAAGTTATATTAATTGAATGTCAAATGCCAGAGGTTCAAGGCACAGAGGGATTGCAGAACCACCATTAGAAATATTCAATATAAATTAAGGGGTATGGAGTGCTTGACCCCCAAAACAGGTGGGATTCGGGAGTGGGGGCTTGCTTCCTGCAGAAACCACTTAAATATGCTTTTAGGTAATATCTGCTTTTCTTTTTTGGAGGGGGGGGGGTCATGGTTCAGTGATTCTGATCATCAGCATTTTAAGAGTTGAAGTCTCATAGAATTACAGAGAGCATATTAGTTCCATACAACCAGTATATTGATCCAAATTAATAACATTCTGGTGGATGAAGCTTGAGCTCTTGAGCTTCAACTGCCCGAGCTTCAACTCACAGATGATCGAAGTTTCTCCATAGGAAATCACTGTCAGTGAGTTGTGTGCCGGAAATAATTCTAATTTTTTGGACAATTTTCCCTTTTTTCAAGTTGGTGTGACCATGTAGTTTGTATATTTATTTAACATTTGTTGACTGGGAAAGTCTGACTAGGACAGAGCCTATTTTCAGTGGAGGCCTGGGGAGAAATGCTCTACATGCATGTCTTTGGATTGTGGGAAGAAACCAGAGTACCCTGAAGAAACCCATGCAAATGCAGGGAGAACGTGCAAACTCCACACAGAAGGCACTCCAGCCGAGAATCGAACCGGAGAACCTCTTGCAGTGAGGCAACAACATTAACCACTGCACCAATGTGCCACCCATATAAGTTTACGGGGTGCAGGGGAGCTTGCACTTGAAAAAAAAGTGCTTTTCAGCAAAAAAATTTCAGCAAATGCAGTTTGTGGATTCCAATCCTCAGTGCATGTGTTTTCATCTACTCACAGCAGAAGCATTCCAAGTAGAGTTGCTGTTCAATCATTTTGTGTTCTTACTTCTGAACTGTCTGATGTTGACTGTACAGTTAGACTGCATTGGGTCTGTACATCATTTGTTTTATGGGAGAAGCTCTTCTAGTTAATCAGGATACAAGGCTGTAAAGTGGCAGCTATTTGTGCATGAGGGCAAGACAACAATAAATACATGTCTGTGGAATCAGTATCAGTAGTAAAAAAATAGAAGGTAATCCAATGCCATTTCAGACTGACATAACTTGTCTGTTGACTACATAAAGAATGCCTCTATGTTTATATATAATCGTGCTTAGTTATACATTACCCACTGGTACTCAACACCAGATAGTGTTGTCATTTATCTTCTCTAGATTTCTGCAACTGCAGTGTGTGATTGGATTTGTAAATCTGCTTTGAAAAGTAGCACAGATGATGTGAGCAACAGAAGTTAAGGAAGACTGGAAAGAAAAACTGAAAATAATATCATGATATAGTGTAATTGCAGTTCATTTCAGAGCCGAAATAATTTTGTTTAAAACTATTTTAATGGTGTTCGTGATAAAAATAATGCACTCAAAATAAACAACAGTATCTAATTACCATAAGCATCCAAACATGTCAAGAAACAGAAAATTATATACATTACAAATACCAATGTGTTCTAAAACAATAAACAGAAAACATGAGCACATATAGAACATGCAGTACTTAGAGTGCCCATTTAAAACCAAAAGCACTTTTTCATAAAGTTTGCTAGAATTGTGTAAAACAATGTAGTTATATTCTAAAAATAGTTAATGAAGTCATTATAAATTGACCATATAGGTTCATAGGTTCATAGGTAGGTACCAGGATATTGGCCCTAGGGTCGATATAAGCCTAGCCAAATGGTACCCTGGCTTTTGCCACCCAAGAAAATTATTTTCCTGTGCCCCTGTCAAGCAGAGCCACAGAAGTGATCCCCAGGGTGAATTTCCTATCTCCCATCCAATCATCAAGATTTTTCTTGAAGAGTGCTAATGAGGAGCGTTGTTTGATATAGATAGGTAGTTTGTTCCAGAGTATGGGAAGTCTCTGAGATAGGAATCTTTCCCTCCAGCAAGTTCTGTTTATTGCGGTGACAAGGTTTAGGTCCCTAGAGCGTGTAGCTCAGAGGGATTGGGATTTCTTTACGTGGAGCATGTCCAACAGCTCTAGGTTTGACATAGCTTTGTATGTTAGGCAGAGTTCACCTCTGAGTAGGTGATATGAGACAGAGTAAAGCTGGAGTTTTTTGACACGGTCTGTGTAAGGCATCTGCTTGAGGCCGGTAATCCTCTGTGAGGTATTTCTCTGGCCTTTCCAGTTGTTGTAGATGTCTTGTGAGGTACATACCAAAAGGGGCGCTGTACTCTATAATGGGTCTAATGAGTGACGAGTAGAGGGGAATAATGACCTCTTTCTTCCTGGATGAGAACCCTTTTGTGATGAGGTGTGCCACATAGGATTTCTTGACTACTGTGGTGATGTGATTATCAAAGGAGAGACTACTGTCCACCTGTGTCCCAAGGTATCATCACACTTTCGGTGTTAAATAGCCTACCACCTATGTGGTAGTTCATGGGTACAGAGTTTTTACCAAAAGGGATGACAATGCACTTTTTGGCATTGAGCTTGAGGCCATGGCTTTGACACCAGACATCTGTCTCAGTGAGGCCCTTTTGTAGGATATCCACATCGTTAGGCGATTTGATTATGGCTCCTAGTTTGCAGTCATCTGCAAACTTTGTTAGCCAAAGACCTGTGAACCGTGAATCTACTATTTCAAATTTTGAACAGTGTTATAATTAATTTAATAAAAAGGATATATATATATATATATATATATATATATATATATATATATATATATATATATTTGAGACGTTAATGTATTGTAATAACTTTCTCCTTTTAACTAAAGTGCTTGTTGTATATTGTACTTTCTCCCAATATTTCTGTTAAATTCTATGTAAAATCAACACTGTGCCTGTCAATGTTGTTCTTGGTTTATTGGAGCTTTTCTGCCTGGGCCTCTGCTGAAAATGATCTCACACCCAGATGGACTATCCTGGTCATCAAATGTAAAACAAAATAAGTAAATAAACAAACAAAAATTATTTGAAATCCATTTCAAGAAGTTACCACTCAGCCAAATGTTTCTTGAATTTATAAGAAACTTAATATGATCCATTTGAAGTACTTATTAATGGTGCAAGAAAAGTTTCCAGCTTCTGTTGTCCTCAAAGTAGTCCTGTGAATGGTAATATAAAATGTCTCTAATGCAAATAGGGCAACTAGTAACAAAAAGAGCAGCCCAAGTGAAAGATGAAACACACGGTGATAGCGTAACCAAACGTTTAATACCCGCTTTCGTAAAAACTTCATCAGAATACAAAATAACCAGAATCCAATGCATTTAAATAGCAAAATAATTAACAAACAATTACTCAATTAAAATAAATCAGTCCATTGAATAATTAAAAATTAAAAAAAGCTCTCTTTAAAAAAATTCAAATGAATCCAAGCCCTTGTTCACTTGCAATTTCCTGTGTTTTAGAAAACATTTGATATTAATATAGTCATTTAAACCGGGAAACTTATCTGATTTAAGTTTTATTTGCCATGTAGTTTCACGCTGCTCTAAAAAATTCTTAAAATCTCCAGCTCGGAGATCAGCGTGAACAACTTCTAATATGGAAAACAAAAATTTCTTATATCTATTGCAGGTTTTGGTGTGTTTATACAGGGCATTGTTCTCATCTTTCATTTTGATGCTATAAAGGTGCTCTCTAATTCTAGTATTTAAACAACGGGTGGTCATGCCAACATAGTATGCAGGACAACCCGAACATAAACTAATATAAACCACCCCCTTTGTTTTACAATCAGCATAACTAGGTACCTTAAAGGTGTTATCAAAAGTGTCAATTTTGATATAAGGACCTTCTGAAATAAATCGACACATATTGCAACTATGGCAGGCATGCATGCCTACCTTATTGGTACTAATCGTGGGTACATGTGGCATCCTGTTCTCCAAAATTCCCTTCAAATTGTAACGGTTCCTGAAGACAAACTTGGGACCTTCACCCAAGGTCCTTTTTATCTCTTCATTACCGTTAATAATTTTCCAGTTGTCAATTATGATCTGTCTGATCAAAAAATTGTCAGAACTGGTGTCTAAAGAACACAGGGTGTTGATGTTATAACCACCCCCAATTGTCCTCTGGTTTTGTTCACTATTGATCGAACCAGGAAAATCAATGATAGGTTTAAAAATACTGTCACGTTTACCTAATATTTCATCTGTAGCAGATGTTAATTGATGAAAATCATACCCCCTATCCAAAAATAAAGAAAAAACAGTATTAAATTCCTGTATTAAATCATTCTTTTTAGATGTCATCCGGCTTGCTCGTATAAACTGCCCTCGGGGGATGTTTCTAATAACATGTCTGGGGTGGTTACTGGAGTGGTGCAAATACCCGTTCGTGAACGTCTCTTTACGGTGAATCTTGCTGTGTAAACGTTCATCGTCTATATCCCAATATATTAGTACATCTAAAAAATTCACAGTGGTTCCTACATTTCCTATGGTGAACTTAACATAATCAAAAATGGAGTTAATGTCTGTAAAAAACTCATTAACTGTCAAAGAATCGCCTTCAATAATAAAAAATAAATCATCAATGTAACGACAGAAAAACTTGATGTTAAACTTCTTTTTTAAGGAGGGTAACGCTTCAGACTCCCAGAAAGCCATTACTAAATTCGCAAACGCTGGAGCTGCTGGAGACGCCATCGCTACCCCCCTCTTCTGTCTGTAATAATTATTACCATAAAGAAAAATGTTGTTTTCCAAAATTAACTCTAAAAATAACCTGATGGTAGAAATAGTCCCCCCTGTGAATCTACCACCTTTTCTTGCCAAAAATTCACAAACAGCATCAATGCCTTCCAAATGGGGAATACATGTGTATAGAGATATGACATCAACTGTGAAAATGATGTCCTTAAAAGGAACAAAATTATGTTCCTGTAAGTAAATACCAAGCTTGCTCAAAAAATGCCAGGAATCCCTGACGTAAGATGACTCATTCCCTAGAATGGGGCCCAAAATTAAATCAATCACCAGAGAGATGCCTTCTGTGATGGAATGTGGACATGAGACGATAGGTCTAAGTGGGGGGTTATTAACATTTTTATGTGTTTTTGGAATTCCAAAAATCACCCCAATGCGTGGCTCAGTAACAACACAAAAGTCATAAACCTCACTGGTGATGTCTCCTGACATGAATAAACCATACAGTTCAGACTGTATCAAACGTACCCTACGTTTATAATCAAACAGTGTGATACCTTCGTATTCCTCCGAATTGTTAATGATTTCTAGCATTTTGGTATGATACACATTTTGATCCATAATCACAATATTACCCCCTTTGTCGCTTTTCATGAACCTGAAACGATGACATAATGTTTTCAGATTCAAGAGAGCCGCCCTCTCGTTCCCAGTAAGATTATCAGCAAAATATCTATTAACACTCAAAGCTCTATTAATGTCAGCAATACATTGTTCCTCAAATACTCTAATAGTGTTATGTAAATGAGGTGTGAAGGTAGATGGTTTCACCAAAGATTTTTGAGTCTGTCCCTTGCTGGTTAAAAAATGCAACGTGTATTGCATATTTAATTTCCTAGAGAATTTTTTGATATCAATAATGGTGTTAGTAACATTTGCCCTAGAAGTAGGAATGAAATTTAAACCATACTTCAACACATCCAATTCACAGTCAGAAAAACAATGGTTTGTCAGATTAATAATATTAAACTGGTCAAAAGTCCCAACTAAGTTTCGTCGGTGGAGGAACTGGACCCCAGAAAGGTCCGACTGCGAGTCAGAACCGTGTTCCTGTTGCTTTGACTTCCCCTTTTGTTTAAAAAAGTAGAAGCAGGAATTGAACCGCTGTTGATATTTCCCTCGGTGTTATTATTAATTCTGACCTTAGGTCGAACCGACCCTTCAGTAATAGCTGATTGGCCATTGACATCAATGTCCGTGTTGTCTGGTTCAATGACTATCTCTTCATTGAACAAATCTTTAGCAGCGGAGGGGTCTATGACTGACTCTTTAATCGAACGCTTATCGTGTTCATTTCTGCTAAAATTATTGTCAGTTCGCCTGGTGTGACATACCACACTTTCACTATTAGTCCCCGTGGAATACATTTCCCTGGAATTAGTTGTTAGACGACTAAAGGCTCGGGTGGTTTGCTGGTCAGGAAAAGAATGATTGTTAGTTTCGCCTTTTGAAGTTTTAAGGTTGTTCTTGTTAGCAAAATTGTCATATGCCACACCGCTATCGTAGGCAATAGTGTCGCGGGTTAATTTAACCCGTTTGCGACTGATAACCTCGGTGGTGTGTTGTTCCAATTCTTTGTGCAAAACAGTGAACAATTCACCAGCCTTAGCCTCACCCAAAAGTTCCTTGAGTTCACTCTCTAATTGAATAATCTCTGTTTTGAGTTCCCCCATTTTGGTGATGTTATTGTCAACAAGCAAGCCTAAGAAATCCAAACCAACAGTGTTGAAAAAATTAGTTAGAGTCCTAAAAAAAGGCGAAACTTCAGTTACCCCGTTCGGGCACTTAAAAAATCTAAGGCCCTTGGGAACAATTCCCAATTCAACACAATGTTTAAAATAACTATTTTCCAGGTCAAGGGAACGATGTCTCTTTAACAGTCTTACAAGTAAATGGCGTTTGTTGCTAATGTCTATGTGATTTACATCTCTTCTTCCTTTACCTGAATCACCAAACGGATTCTGGATCCCATTAAGAAAAACTTGAACGGTTCTGTGACCGGAATGATTAACCAAGGAAGACTTCTCTCGTGGGCGAGACGCCGCAGCCTGGCAATAATCCCTCTCACATTTGTCTTCAGTGTCAATAACAGTATTCAGTTCAACAAAAGATGTGTTCGGACTCAGTTGGTCTTCCGAACGTTGTTTCGTCATTTGAGAACATTCATTCTGGTTGGTCCTCTCCATCAAAGTCTTTAAGGAACTTTTGATGTCTAGTAAAGTAGTCATTAGCAACTCACTTAGAGTAATGGTCGCCGAATTCGGCGTAGAATGTACAGTCAAATCCAGTAATTCATCATCTCTCACCTCGGACATGGCCAGAAAAAACCAAGTAAAAAATTCGCCAAAAAGTAACTAAAACAAAAAGAGCAGCCCAAGTGAAAGATGAAACACACGGTGATAGCGTAACCAAACGTTTAATACCCGCTTTCGTAAAAACTTCATCAGAATACAAAATAACCACAATCTAATGCATTTAAATAGCAAAATAATTAACAAACAATTACTCAATTAAAATAAATCAGTCCATTGAATAATTAAAAATTAAAAAAAGCTCTCTATAAAAATGCATTGGAAGACCAACTGAGTCCGAACACATCTTTTGTTGAACTGAATACTGTTATTGACACTGAAGACAAACGTGAGAGGGATTATTGCCAGGCTGCGGCGTCTCGCCCACGAGAGAAGTCTTCCTTGGTTAATCATTCCGGTCACAGAACCGTTCAAGTTTTTCTTAATGGGATCCAGAATCCGTTTGGTGATTCAGGTAAAGGAAGAAGAGATGTAAATCACATAGACATTAGCAACAAACGCCATTTACTTGTAAGACTGTTAAAGAGACATCGTTCCCTTGACCTGGAAAATAGTTATTTTAAACATTGTGTTGAATTGGGAATTGTTCCCAAGGGCCTTAGATTTTTTAAGTGCCCGAACGGGGTAACTAAAGTTTCGCCTTTTTTTAGGACTCTAACTAATTTTTTCAACACTGTTGGTTTGGATTTCTTAGGCTTGCTTGTTGACAATAACATCACCAAAATGGGGGAACTCAAAACAGAGATTATTCAATTAGAGAGTGAACTCAAGGAACTTTTGGGTGAGGCTAAGGCTTTTGAATTGTTCACTGTTTTGCACAAAGAATTGGAACAACACACCGCCGAGGTTATCAGTCGCAAACGGGTTAAATTAACCCGCGACACTATTGCCTACGATAGCGGTGTGGCATATGACAATTTTGCTAACAAGAACAACCTTAAAACTTCAAAAGGCGAAACTAACAATCATTCTTTTCCTGACCAGCAAACCACCCGAGCCTTTAGTCATCTAACAACTAATTCCAGGGAAATGTATTCCACGGGGACTAATAGTGAAAGTGTGGTATGTCACACCAGGCGAACTGACAATAATTTTAGCAGAAATGAA
Source organism: Protopterus annectens (assembly GCF_019279795.1). NCBI lineage: Eukaryota > Metazoa > Chordata > Ceratodontiformes > Protopteridae > Protopterus > Protopterus annectens. Next base: position 893,971,133 of record NC_056745.1, read on the forward strand.
CATGATAAGCGTTCGATTAAAGAGTCAGTCATAGACCCCTCCGCTGCTAAAGATTTGTTCAATGAAGAGATAGTCATTGAACCAGACAACACGGACATTGATGTCAATGGCCAATCAGCTATTACTGAAGGGTCGGTTCGACCTAAGGTCAGAATTAATAATAACACCGAGGGAAATATCAACAGTGGTTCAATTCCTGCTTCTACTTTTTTAAACAAAAGGGGAAGTCAAAGCAACAGGAACACGGTTCTGACTCGCAGTCGGACCTTTCTGGGGTCCAGTTCCTCCACCGACAAAACTTAGTTGGGACTTTTGACCAGTTTAATATTATTAATCTGACAAACCATTGTTTTTCTGACTGTGAATTGGATGTGTTGAAGTATGGTTTAAATTTCATTCCTACTTCTAGGGCAAATGTTACTAACACCATTATTGATATCAAAAAATTCTCTAGGAAATTAAATATGCAATACACGTTGCATTTTTTAACCAGCAAGGGACAGACTCAAAAATCTTTGGTGAAACCATCTACCTTCACACCTCATTTACATAACACTATTAGAGTATTTGAGGAACAATGTATTGCTGACATTAATAGAGCTTTGAGTGTTAATAGATATTTTGCTGATAATCTTACTGGGAACGAGAGGGCGGCTCTCTTGAACCTGAAAACATTATGTCATCATTTCAGGTTCATGAAAAGTGACAAAGGGGGTAATATTGTGATTATGGATCAAAATGTGTATCATACCAAAATGCTAGAAATCATTAACAATTCGGAGGAATACGAAGGTATCACACTGTTTGATTATAAACGTAGGGTACGTTTGATACAGTCTGAACTGTATGGTTTATTCATGTCAGGAGACATCACCAGTGAGGTTTATGACTTTTGTGTTGTTACTGAGCCACGCATTGGGGTGATTTTTGGAATTCCAAAAACACATAAAAATGTTAATAACCCCCCACTTAGACCTATCGTCTCATGTCCACATTCCATCACAGAAGGCATCTCTCTGGTGATTGATTTAATTTTGGGCCCCATTCTAGGGAATGAGTCATCTTACGTCAGGGATTCCTGGCATTTTTTGAGCAAGCTTGGTATTTACTTACAGGAACATAATTTTGTTCCTTTTAAGGACATCATTTTCACAGTTGATGTCATATCTCTATACACATGTATTCCCCATTTGGAAGGCATTGATGCTGTTTGTGAATTTTTGGCAAGAAAAGGTGGTAGATTCACAGGGGGGACTATTTCTACCATCTGGTTATTTTTAGAGTTAATTTTGGAAAACAACATTTTTCTTTTTGGTAATAATTATTACAGACAGAAGAGGGGGGTAGCGATGGCGTCTCCAGCAGCTCCAGCGTTTGCGAATTTAGTAATGGCTTTCTGGGAGTCTGAAGCATTACCCTCCTTAAAAAAGAAGTTTAACATCAAGTTTTTCTGTCGTTACATTGATGATTTATTTTTTATTATTGAAGGCGATTCTTTGACAGTTAATGAGTTTTTTACAGACATTAACTCCATTTTTGATTATGTTAAGTTCACCATAGGAAATGTAGGAACCACTGTGAATTTTTTAGATGTACTAATATATTGGGATATAGACGATGAACGCGTTTACAGCAATATTCACCGTAAAGAGACGTTCACGAACGGGTATTTGCACCACTCCAGTAACCACCCCAGACATGTTATTAGAAACATCCCCCGAGGGCAGTTTATACGAGCAAGCCGGATGACATCTAAAAAGAATGATTTAAAACAGGAATTTAATACTGTTTTTTCTTTATTTTTGGATATGGGGTATGATTTTCATCAATTAACATCTGCTACAGATGAAATATTAGGTAAACGTGACAGTATTTTTAAACCTATCATTGATTTTCCTGGTTCGATCAATAGTGAACAAAACCAGAGGACAATTGGGGGTGGTTATAACATCAACACCCTGTGTTCTTTAGACACCAGTTCTGACAATTTTTTTGATCAGACAGATCATAATTGACAACTGGAAAATTATTAACGGTAATGAAGAGATAAAAAGGACCTTGGGTGAAGGTCCCAAGTTTGTCTTCAGGAACCGTTACAATTTGAAGGGAATTTTGGAGAACAGGATGCCACATGTACCCACGATTAGTACCAATAAGGTAGGCATGCATGCCTGCCATAGTTGCAATATGTGTCGATTTATTTCAGAAGGTCCTTATATCAAAATTGACACTTTTGATAACACCTTTAAGGTACCTAGTTATGCTGATTGTAAAACAAAGGGGGTGGTTTATATTAGTTTATGTTCGGTTGTCCTGCATACTATGTTGGCATGACCACCCGTTGTTTAAATACTAGAATTAGAGAGCACCTTTATAGCATCAAAATGAAAGATGAGAACAATGCCCTGTATAAACACACCAAAACCTGCAATAGATATAAGAAATTTTTGTTTTCCATATTAGAAGTTGTTCACGCTGATCTCCGAGCTGGAGATTTTAAGAATTTTTTAGAGCAGCGTGAAACTACATGGCAAATAAAACTTAAATCAGATAAGTTTCCCAGTTTAAATGACTATATTAATATCAAATGTTTTCTAAAACACAGGAAATTGCAAGTGAACAAGGGCTTGGATTCATTTGAATTTTTTTAAAGAGAGCTTTTTTTAATTTTTAATTATTCAATGGACTGATTTATTTTAATTGAGTAATTGTTTGTTAATTATTTTGCTATTTAAATGCATTGGATTGTGGTTATTTTGTATTCTGATGAAGTTTTTACGAAAGCGGGTATTAAACGTTTGGTTACGCTATCACCGTGTGTTTCATCTTTCACTTGGGTTGCTCTTTTTGTTTTAGTTACTTTTTGGCGAATTTTCAACTAGTAACAAAGACTGCATGCAAAAACCCCAGTCACTCATAGCTGCAGACAATACAAGTCTTCAGATTTTAAACGCAAATCAGGTAAAAACTCACAGCTGCAGGCAATAAAAGTCTCCAGATTTTCAACACAGATCCAGTGTAGAGTCAAATCCAGTAGAAAATAATGATCCAAATGCGAAGTAATATCAAAGATTTAATAAAAAAAGTCACTTCATCAGACTTTAAAAGTGCATACAATACAGCAAGCTTTATAAATACTATGGTTAACCAATCACAACTTTAAGCAGCATATTCATTAAGAATTAAAAGGGCATACACACACACAAAAAACACAATAATAATAAACATTCTAAAACACAGGGTTAAATTCAAATTCTTTTAAGTGTTTAAGTGCATGTGCTTTTAAGAAAGGTTTAAGGGAAACTTTACTATTTAAACCAGGTAGTTTGTTTGCTTTAAAGAACATTATCCATCTTTGTTCATTTGCTTCTGTAATGTTCTTTATGTCCCCTCCTCTCATACATAACTTCCAGAACAAACAATTTGAAGACATATTCATCACCTTTTCCATGACATGTTGTACTAATGCACTTTCTGACTTCTTGTTTTTAATATCCCGTAAGTGTTCCAATATTCTTTCTTTAAGGCTATGATTCGTCTTACCTATATAGAACACATAGCATACAGTACAGAAACTAAAATAAATAATGTTTCTCATTGTGCAGTCTGCATAAAAATGTAATTCTATCCTTACATCTAGTTGGTGGTGTGTAAGGTGACTGCCACTAAAAATTTGTTTACACGCTAGGCAATTTCTACAGGAATATGTGCCTACCATGTCAGAATATGCAAATCTCTTATCACCGTTGGCCTTATAACACAAATGTCTCTTCAGTGACTTGTTATTAATAAAATAAAATCTTGGTTGGGTTAATTCATCCTTCAATTCATCTGTAATACTCAAAATATTCAAATTTATTTTTATTGTAGTGCAGAAAATGCCTATGTCATTGGAATATGGTAGTTACTCAGAGAGTTGTTAATAGTACAATTATTTGTTTCTAACCTCTTGTTATTTTCTTGTGTTTCTTCATGTTCATCATAATATGATTCACGTCTAGTAGCCCTATGATCCCATGCATTACTTATGCAATTATCTATGTCTATTTCTTTATAACCTCTATCGAGGAATTCCTGTTTCAGGTCAAGCAGAGCTAGCTTAAATTGTGAATCATCATTGTACAAGCACATTACTCTATGTACTTGTCCCTTAAGTACATTGCGCTTTACGTGGTTAGGATGCTTGCTCTTATTATGTAACAAGTTGTTCTTTCTCATGGGTTTTCTGTATAGGCTAGTTCTAATTCATTGTAGTGCATCTTTATTTACCTTAACATCTAAGAAATTTATCTCTTTATTTGAATATTTATAAGTGAATTTCACAAAATTGGTGGTTTGATGTAAATATATAATAAATCCCTTTAATTTCTCTTCTGTATTTTCCATAGCATAAAAATATCATCCACGAAACAACCATACCATTTTACAGAATATTTATAGTTGTTGTTTCAGATAATTTCATTAGTTTCCCAATGTGCCTGGACCAGGTTGGCGTAGCTGTTGGCACAAGGTGTGCCCATAGCTATGCCAACCTTTTATAGAAAGAATTCACTATCAAAGGTGAAGACATTCTCTAAAATAATTTCTAATAATGCAAATAAAGGCCTAACTTTATTAGAGTTCACACCCTTTGGGGTCAGAAATGCTGTTATATTGTCTATGCCCCAAGTATTAGGTATCACTGTAAAGTGCGATTCAATGTCTAAGGCCATGAATATGTATTCACCTTGTTGTTGTTGTGTCTTTCGGCTTTTCCCAGTTAGGGGTCGCCACAGCGGAACTCCGGTCCGCTAGTGATTGGCAGTAGATTTTTTATGTGCCGAGTTGCTGGCCCTGATGCACAACCTTCAACGAAGGTATGCCCATTCACGCATGTCTCCACACAGAAGACGCTATAGCTGAGAATCAAACAAGACAATGTCTTATTGTGAGGTGACAATGCTACTGCAGCACCACCACCATAGTATTTGATATTTTAGAATATAAATTCTGCATAAACATCTTTGTGTCTCTAAGCACAGTATTACAACTTTCAAGAAAAGGGTGCAGGTTTTTTTTCTAGAAATATAGAGAGGGGCTCCATCGCCCAGCCTCTACTAGAAAATATTGGTCGGATTGGTGGTATGGTAGAGTGTGTATGTATTTTAGGTAGACCATACATGTTTGCTGCCAATGGATATTCAACAGTAAAATATTTAAGCAAATGTTCTGATATCATACCTGTAATTAATAAATCAAACATCAAAAATGAAATTGTATCAATAATCCCTTTCACAGTGCTTCTAGAAATAGAAATATATGTGTTCTCATCATTTAAAAGACTCCGCATGTGTTGCAAATATAGATCTCTAATACTACAACCCTCCCCCACCTTTGTTAGTGGGTTTAATTTCTATGCATGGCATTTCCTTTAATTCATGCAGTGCCTGGTATTCCATTCCAGACATGTTAAAATAGCTGGTTTTTGTACCTTTACAGAATATTTCCCTAATCTCATTTTCACATACTTCTAGGAAAGTTTCTATAATAGAACGTGGTTGGGGTATGTATGTGCTTGGTTTCTTAAAAACGTCATAACTGTTATTACTGCCTTTAAACATAGTATGCAGGGTAAGCTTTCTACCAAACAATTTCAATTCTCTCAATATGTCAACCATGTTTCCTTTCTGAAAAGGTATAAAATTTAAACATTTAGCCAGTAACAACATATGTGCCTCAGACAGTAAAACAGAAGAAATATTTATTACTGAACCTGATTGTGTCGATCCCAGCTCTTCCCTTTCCCTATTGGGTCGTTCACACTGCTCAGGCGCTGAATTCTGCCCTTCCTTATATGGCTCCTTGATCGTTCCCTTATAGGTAATGGATTTTTCAATAAAAAAGTGTTCCCTTGCAAAGTATTGTGAATGGCATCTTTTCCTGGGTTTGTTCGAGTTGTTTTGGGTCTAACAGCTCTGTCATTCACTGTTACAATTACTTCCTTATCAGCGACTTGCTCAGTGTCTACTATAATCATATTCGTATCCTGCTGGCTTTGCCTCTGTAACTCAGCATGCTCTCCTGCATTCTCTTGTTCATTTATCATTTCCGGTGTGGCGTTCAAAGGCAGAACTGCTAGTTTTGATGTTGCAGCTAAAGAGTCAGCTGTTTGCCTCATCGTAGAGTCAACGGAATCAGTATTGACAGTATGAGTATCTCTCCATTCCCTCGGCTATGAGAAAAAGGCACTTTTTGAAAATCGGCCAGCTCCCTATGTAATTTACGGACCTTAGTTGCTTGAAACCATTTTTCATAAACAGTAATAGTGTCATGTAATGAGTCTATTTTATCACAGATAATGGCTGCTGGGAAGTATTCATAAATTTCATTTTGCAGTAGCAGTATTTCATTTAATAACTCTTCCTCTATAGGTTTAAAAAAGTCAATTAACAAATGCATATACTGGGCACTTAAATTCAAGTTCAGAATCTGCCATTGCCTCAATAGTTCGGGTATGCTTGGCCATAGCTAGGCATGGTGAGAACTCTGAGTCCTCTCGGAACTATTTGGTGTTTCAAAGAGGCTTCAAAATGAAAGTGTTGCCACTGCATACATTTAAATTTATACATTTTATCTTCAAGCATTCTGTATTTATCTTGTAATTTCGATATAAGTTCTTATCTTCTGGCTCAGGCATAGCTTCTTTCATGATATTACTGTATAAGCAAGGGTTAATAGTGACCTCAAGAATGTTATTAAATTGCTGATTCTTCTTTGGTAGAACTCCAGCTCCATTCATTGGGTTATATGGGAACTCTACTTGCACTTGATTTAAAAGCCCTTCGGCCATGTTCACTATTTGGAGAGGCAAATACACAGTATGAAAAATTTATAAATTCCAAATACCAAAAAAAAATGGCAGGAGAAATAAAATATGAGTCAAAGTTGCAAGCAAAAACCCCAGTCACTCACAGCTGCAGGCAATAAAAGTCTCCTGATTTTAAAACACAAATCCAGTGTAGAGTCAAATCCAGTAAAAACTCACAGCTGCAGGCAATAAAAGTCTCCAGCATTTAAACACAAATCCAGTGTAGAGTCAAATCCAGTAAAAACTCACAGCTGCAGGCAAAAAAAGTCTCCAGATTTTAAACACAAATCCAGTGTAGAGTCAAATCCAGTAAAAACTCACAGCTGCAGGCAATAAAAGTCTCCAGATTTTAAACACAAATCCAGTGTAGAGTCAAATCCAGTAGAAAACAATGATCCAAAGGTGAAGTAATATCAAAGATTTAATAAAAAAGTGAGCACTTTTGCGGTACACCTGACCACTTCATTAGACTATAAAAGTGTATACAATACAGCAAGCTATTTATTTATTTGCAGTTTGATTACCACGGAAGTCCACTGGGCCAAATTAATCCATTTTCAGTGGAGGCCCAGGGAGGAAAGCTCCAAGATGCATTTTACAATTTAGATACAAATGATAGTTAATATTAAAGATAATATTGTGTAGAATAGTCACTCATAAATGCATTCAATATCATGCATAATTAACAAATTCATTAAGCTTGAAAGTAGGGATCATACAGTTTCATTTGAGCAAAACAGATGTGTTAGGTGTGGAAACAGTTTACATACAAACCTTTTAAGAAAATGTAAATACGCTTTACATACACACATCAACAGTAGAATGCTATTCACAATATTTACAAGGTTGGGCTGTGTGAGAATAGCTCTAGGCGTTGTTGAGAGCTTAGAGAGAAGCTATAGAAATTGTTGAGAGCTTAGATAGGCTCATAGAAAGATAACTATGAGAGTTGTAGAGCTTGAGAACCAGAGAGAGAGCACCCTTTGATTAGGTTGGGTGAAGGCAGGTACATTTCCATTTAGTGGAGAGGTGTCTGAATAGTTGGGTTTTGAAGTTTTCTGAGTTTGGTATGGTTCTTAGTGTGGAGGGAAGGGAATTCCATTTTTTGCCTAGTGAGAAAGTTAGGAGAAGTTGGCCAGGAGGACGTTTAGGTTTATGGATAGTAATTAAGTTCTGATTTTCAGATCTGAGAGCTCTGTTGGGTGTATAAGGGGGAAGGATGTTAGTTAGATTGGGACATTTTATTGGGGGAAATATGAGTCTATATGAAGTAGTGAGCTGGAGATAATCTAGGTAGTTTGGGAGTTCAAGCCAATTCAGGGATTGTAGGGTTAGGCAGTGATGGGTGGTATTTTTAGATTTAGAAGCAAATTTAGAGATTTTGTTGTAGCAGTTTTCTAGTTTAGAGGTGATAGAGGAGGACAGGTTGGTTAGGAGAGGGGCTATGTATAATAAGAAAGGAAGAAGATAAGTGGAGGCCAGAGTTTGCCTGGTAGATTTTGAGAGAAATTGAGTATTCCTATACAGCATACCTAGCTTTTGGTGGGTTTTCTTAATGTTTTGTTGAATATGAATATCAAACTTGAGGTGTTCATCTACCATAATGCCAAGTAGTTTGGCAGAGGGGACCACTTCTATAGGTGAGTTGGTTTGACTATAGACATTGAAGTTGATTTTATCATAGGAGAGGGTCTTTGTGGTAGGGAATAGTAGAATCATTGATTTATTTGCATTGAGAGAGGTAGTTTTGGCGCATCCAGTTTTCAGTTGTTGAGAAGGCAGTTTGGGTTTTAGTCAGCAATTCAGAGAGGTTTCAGGCAGAGCAGACTAAGGTTGAATTGTCTGCATATTGAATGATTTTAGCATCAGGAATAGCAGTGTGAAAGTTATTGATGAAGATGTTAAAAAGCATTGGCCCAAGGATAGATCCCTGTGGTACGCCCGTTGGGGTAGGCAGGAAGGAAGACATGGAGTTCTTCCATTTGACTGCCTGTGATCTGTCTGATAGATAGCTGGAGAACTAGGATAAAGCATTATGTGAGAGATTAAGGTTTGAGAAATGACAGAGAAGGTGCTTGTGGGAAACAGTATCAAAGGCTTTAGACAGATCAAGTAAAACAGTAGAAATTACGTGTCCTGAATCTCGGGCTTGATTGACAGTTTCTAGGAAAGACAGTAGAGCGATTATTGTGCTGTGGCCTGGACAGAAGCCATGCTGGGTAGGAGTGAGAAGATTGTTTTGGGTCAGGAAAGGCATAAGTTGAAGGTGGATGGATTTTTCTAGGACTTTGGAGATTGGTGAGAGCAAAGCAATGGGGTGAAAGTTTGAAATGCTGGTATTTTTGCTTCCTTTATGAAGAGGAAGAATATAAGCTGAGCGCCAGAGTTTGGGGACATATGATTCTTTTATGGATCGGTTAATAATGATGCTGATTGGGAGAGCAATGCCATCAGCAGCACATTTTAGAAAGGAAGAGAGAATATTGTCAGGAGCGTTAGAGCAAGGTTTAAGTTTGGACAAAATTTTTTTTATAAAAAAAGTGGAGATGGGTTTGAGTTCAAACAGATGAGGTGAGTTAAAAGGGGGGGAGTGTAGAGCAGTTCATAAGTTCATAGGTCCATAGGTAGGTACTAGGCTATTGGCCCTGGGGCCTATACAAGCCCATCCAAAAAGGTACCCTGGCTTTTGCCACCCAAGAAAATTATTTTCCTGTGCCACTGTCGAGCAGAGCCACAGAGGTGATCCCCGGGGTGAATTTCCTATTTCCCATCCAATCATCAAGATTTTTCTTGAAGAGCGCTAATGAGGAGCTTTGTTTGATATAGATAGGTAGTTTATTCCAGAGTATGAGAAGTCTCTGGGACAGGAATCTATCCCTCCAGTATGTTCTGCTTATTGTGGTGACAAGGTTTAGGTCCCTAGAGCATGTAGCTTGGAGGGACTGGGATTTCTTTAAGTGGAGCATGTCCAACAGCTCTGGGTTTGACATAGCTTTGTATGTTAGGCAGAGATCACCTCTGAGTAGGCGATATGTGATGGAGTAAAGCTGGAGTTTTTTGAGATGGTCTGCATAGGGCATCTGTTTCAGGCCGGTAATCCTCTTTGTGAGGTATTTCTGCGGCCTTTCCAGTTGTTGTAGATGTCTTGTGAGGTACAAACCAAAAGGGGTGTTGTACTCTATAATGGGTCTAATGAGTGATGAGTAGAGGGGAACAATGACATTTTTTTTTCTGAATGAAAAATCTTTTGTGATGAGGTGTGCCACATAGAAGGATTTCCTGACTACTGTGGTGATGTGACTATCAGAGAGACTACTGTCCACCTGTGTCCCAAGGTCTCTTATCACACTTTCAGTGTTAAGTATATTACCGCCTATGTTGCATTTCATGGGTACAGAGTTTTTACCAAAGGGGATGACAATGCACTTTTTGGCATTGAGCTTGAGGCCATGGCTTTGACACCAGGCATCTGTCTCAGTGAGGCCCTTTTGTAGGATGTCCACATTGTTAGGAGTTTCGATTATGGCTCCTAGTTTGCAGTCATCTGTGAACTTCTTTAGCCAAAGACCTTCTGTATTAGCCTGTACTTCAGAGAAGTAGATACCAAACAGGAGAGGACCCAGGACTAAACCTGTGGTACTCCACTTGTCACTGGTCTGGAGTCAGATTTGGAGACTGATTCTTTCACAGTGTGGGTTCTATCAGTGAGCCAGTTGGCAACCCATCTAGTGACATAGGGATTTATACCTAGTTTAGTGAGTTTATCTATAATTCCAGAGTGGGGGATGGTGTTGAAAGCCTTGGCAAGATCTAGATAGGCTGTGTGAACCACCTTACCCTTGTCTACGGCTTTGGTGACTGCTTCAAAGAAGTCTATCAGTTTTAGGAGACATGATCTGCCTTTTACAAACCCAAACTGGGTCCAGAGTTTGGAGATTACCAATGTCTTTGTTTATAAGTTCCATGATGATACATTCCATGGCCTTGCAGACCAGGCTTGTCAGGCTAATGGGGCGGTAGTTCCTGAGGTCCGAGGTGACCCCCCCCCCTTGGAGAGTGGGATAACCATTGCTGTGTGCCATTCAGCAGGCATAAAGCCTGAGGTGAGGCTATGATTGAACATGGTACTTAGGTGGGGTGCCATTTCATTCTGTAGTTCATATAGAATGCAGCCTGGGATGTTGTCTGGTCCCATGGATGCTGTGTTCTTGGCTTTGGAGAATGTGGTTTTTACCTGTGCAGCCGTGATTACAGGAACTTTGCATTCTTCTGGTATAGAAATGGGCTCTTTAGGGGGTGAGAGGGGGGTAAAGTTAGCACTGAACCTATCTGCCAGGATGTTGGCAATATCAGTTGGGTCTGTATATTTAGTGCCATTGTGCTGTAACTCAGAGCAGATCTGAGTGTTGCCATTGAGATTCTTGACATAGCTATAGAATGCTTTGTGGCTGTCTTTAGAATGAGTGGCGATGTTGTTTTCGTAACTAGCTTTGGAGGATTTTATCAGGGATCGCAGCTTCTTACTGAGGCTGACCAGGGAGCTCCTCCACTCATGGGATTTTACTCTCTTTTGCAACAGTTTCTTCCTTCTGTTGTACATTTTGTTTATGGCAGGGGAACACCAGATTGGCTTCCTTTTTTTGGAGGATAGCGTCTTGGTTCTGTTTGGGATAGCACGATCCATGCACTCATGTAAGTGCTTATAAAGTGCAATTGTGTAGGATTCAGTAGTCGTAACTGCATTGTCTATCTGCATGGGTGTCATAAAGTTCACCACTTCTGTCTTAAGCAGCATGAAGTTGGCTTTGGAGAATTTTTTTACCATGGTTTCCTTAATGGGGTGGGGGCAGGATGTAGATATCTAGGGTAATTAGCTTATGGTCATATCGGAAAAATGAGGCATTGACTTCAGGTGTGGAACACCGGTCACTCATGTTGATAATGACTAGATCTAGAATATTGTTGACCCTGGTGGGGGTGTGGATAAGTTGATCCAGGGCATTGGAGTTTATGAATTCCAGAAAGCGTTGAGCGAAGGAGTTGGTACATGATTAGTTTTCCAAGTTAATGGTGGGGTAGTTGAAATCACCCATTATTATGGTGTTTGGTTGAACCCAAATATTTTCCAGTACATCAAGAAAAGAGAAGTGGGAATCCTGGGGCATGGTGGGTGATCTGTAGCAAGCTACAGTTTGGATTACAGTTTTGCCCAGAGTTAGTTGCACTTGAATAACCTCGGCTGCATTATGCTGAGCAACTAGCCTGGAGGTGTGGATATCCTTAATGAATATGGACGCACCTCCACCTTTGTTTTTCCGGTCCAGGTTACATGGCCAAAAAGTGTGGTATGAGTTATAGCCTGGTAGTGCAGGGGTGGTCTCTGGAGCCTTGAACCAGGACTCAGTCACTGCACAGATATCGATGTTCTCCATTTTAAGGAGTGCCTCGAGTGAGTGCATTTTGAGATTTAGACTTCTAGCATTGAGTAGCATCACCCTTAGTTTTTGCTTGCCTGTTCCTGTCACAGTGGTGAAGTTCTCATTTGAACATTGCCTAAAAAAGGCATTATAGGTTGGGTTATTATTGGGAAATGTCTTGGTGAAGGTAGTAATAGTTTCTATGAAAAATGAGTTAAACTCAGAGCCTAGTTCGAGGTCAGATTTACTTGGGTCAGGACAGGGATTATTCTTGGAGCCTGGATTGAGAAGTGAGTTTATTGAGTTCCAGAATTTTTGGGGGTTTTATTGTTATTGTACTGAAGTTTGATATAGTAGGATTTTTTTGTCTTTGGTGATTAGTCGTTTTGCATGGTTGCGGAGCTGTTTATATTGGTGCAAGGTATTGGCCAGTTTATTGTTTTGGTAAAGCTTCCATAGTTTGTCTCTGTGGTGCATAATCTGTTTTGTCTCTTTGGATAGCCAAGGAGCAGTTTTAGTTTTTATTCTTTTGTTTCTTAGTGGGGCTAGTGAGTTTAAAGTATCAAGGAAGACAGAGTTGAAGTATTCTATAGCCTTGTCAAGAGAAAAGATGTTTAGAATTTGCCAGTTCATTTGTTTGAATGTATTTGAGAAAGTAGTTGGTTTGAAGCTACTGAGGTTACGAGTTTGAATGCACTGATGCTGGTGTGTGGAGGAACAAGTTGAGCGATGCATAAAGGCTGGGAGGTGGTCACTAAAGGTATCAGGAATTGTGCCAGAATTAGTTAATTTATTTGGATCTGAGACTGGGATCCAATCTATAGTGGACCCAGGAGGGTTTATTTTGTTAGGTCGAGTGATGGAGAGGATTATTTGAGTGAAGTTATAGAGGTTAATGGATAGGGAGGGAGAGGGGCAATTGATTTTATTCCAGTAAATATTCACGTCACCAAGGATGTAAGTTTCATAGTTAATTTCAGTAGAGGCCCATAGGAGAATATTTTTGAGTGTAGAGATATAGTTACCAGGTGAGATATATAGTGCTATGATGCAGATATTTTTATGTTTATTTAGTTTTAGAATTCCAGCAGTTAGTTCAGTGTTCTGGAATTGAGGAATTGGAATTTGGAGGGGAATTAAGGTAAGAAAGTTGGAGTAGACTAGGGCAGTGCCTCCACCTTTTTTATTTAGTCGGTCATTTCTGAGACAATGAAATTATGGGGGCAGAATCTCAGAGTTGGAGATAAAAGGCTTGAGCCAAGTTTCGGAGATGGCTAAGATATCTGCTTGGTTATGGCTTAACCAAGTTTGAAATTCGTGTACTTTGTTGTTTAGACTTTGTGCATTAATTGTAAAAATCTTTAGGGTATTGAGATAGGAGGAAGAGGGTAAGGGATGAGTGGTGTCAATAAATGATGTAGGACCAGGGTTATGATGGATATCACCAGCTTGGACTAGGTTGTTGAAGGAGATATCCTTTTGCCATATTGGTCTGCCAGGCATGAATTTTGGTAGATTGTAGACTGGAGCAGGTGACAGTGTCTTGACTTTAGAGGAGAAGAGTTTAGGGTGAAATAGGTGCAGAGGGTTGGGCTGAATGAGAGAAGAGGAGATAGAGTGGAAATGGGAGTCAGAGTGAGGGAGAAGGTGCGTTTGTATGGTAGCTGTCTTTGTAGGTGGTATTGGACAAGCATAGGTGGAATATGAGGTAGCATAGTATAAGGGAAGTAGGAACATAAAGAGGAGGCTGGGGGACTGGAGGGTGTGATAACTTGAGGAGAGCATGTTGGAGCAAAGAGAGAGTAGTACGAGTGGTTAGGAAAATAGAGAAGGCTATGAAGAAGAAAGGGTTTAAAAGGTGATGGAGGTATTCTAGAGATTTAAGGAAAGAAGAGGGGACTATATCAGATGCAGTACAGATTACAGAGTTTAAGAAGGATGGCTATAGGTGGGAGGAGTAATGAGGGGGGAGCTGGTATTCGGTAATTAGGCTGAGATGGTGGGGTAAGATAGGAATAAAGCTAGGAGTACTGGGATTGGGTGGAAATTGGGGACAGGGTAGGGGAGTGGAGTGAGCCCGTAGGGCAAACGGAGCGAGAAAGAACAATAGAGGTGAGTATGGCAGAAAAAGTATCAGCAAAGAGCAGTTTAAAGGCTGTAGTTGGAAGATATAAGCTAAATATTTCCAGCCAGAAAATGAATGCTGCCTTTACAGAGGGTGGTTTAGCAGGGGGGGTATTTACAGTCTAAGAATATTAACTCACAACCAACTGTTTGTGAAAAAATGAAACTTGTTGGGATTATAAAGAATATCTAGGATTTATATTGGTAGATGCTGCCTCCTAATGGTAGAAAGAGATAGCAAACAGCAGGGATAGTTGTACCAGTCTTAGGTTTAAATATATTCTAGGGTAGTGATAACAGGAGGGGGAGAGGGCAAACAGTCTGTGGTAGGCTGCTAGAACGTGCACACGAGAGGTCAGACTTACTCTATAGATAGTACATCAAGTCTACATTTGATTAGTGTTAAGCAACATACATTTACACAATCTTGTTGGGGGTCTTCTCAGTAGTATTTTTTCTAAGTACCAGGCAAGCTGGCCAATTCAGGGTGTCTTCAGGTGATGGCCAGAGGTATTCCTTTTGCATTTAAAGCAGGGAGGGAGCACCTGGGATGGATTACTGTAGAGGAGAGGAAGATAACACTGAGTTAGTTAATATTGCAGATGTAGAGGGGAAAGTAAGCAGGTAAAGGATGTTTAGAGAAGAAGGGAGGGTGTAACAAAGCACAGTAGTAGAGAGAGGCTATGGTTAGATGAGGCTGGAGGAAGTATGTAGAGGAAGATTAGGTTTAGGGGATTAACAATGGAAAGCAGCAGACATTATGCTATGAACAATACAAGTTAGGCAATATAAGCTCCATTAAATAGAACAAAACATCCATTCAGCAGTTCAGCATGCTATCAGTGACCCTAGTCCATTTGAGAGGACAGAGTTATACAGCAGCAGAGCCAAATATAAGCAGCAGAAAGCAAGGGGTAAATGATAAAGTAATACTATAAAATCTCCAAACAGTGCAATATATAGTGCTCAACAGACTAACACAGTAAACTACAATATGTTCATGCTGTGCAATAACTTGTGCTGAACAATTTTCAAAACAGTTTCAGAACAATATAAAAGCCGTGTGGTGCCCTTATATAGACGGAAAAGAAAAATAGTTGCTAAGCCAGTAATTCAATTAAAGGCTCTAGTAGGACCATTGAGCCACCTTTAAGGAGAAATAAATGCCTTCAGCGATATACGTTTATTTGGCGTCCTTTTAACAGGACATCTGGAGAGCAGACTAGGCCAGCGAAGTGCAACAGTCAAGCCCTGTATACTCAGACTAAAGTAATGCAGCTGGTGACAACATAAAAAGAGACCCACTTGTCCCAAAAAGCAGCTTACAGCTGCTAAGCAGGTAATTAACCTAAGCAAAGGGCAAATGACACAGTACAGAGCAAGCAATCAAACAGTACAGTATATAGGGCAAAATGGTCCCCAAAACCATCTAGAAGCTGTGCGGAGCCCATATAGTTACAAATGGAAAGAAAAATGGCTGCTAAACCTGTTTTTAAGCAGAAGGCTTGAAGCGGGATTGTTGTTCCACCTTAAGAGGCTATCCAGCATTCAGTGATACACTTTGGCTGGCGTCCTTTTAACAGGACATCATTATACCAGGTGTCTGGTCATGACAAGCCAGCAGTATTCAATCAAGCCCCTTGTACCCATACTAAATTAATGCAGCATTAGTTAGTGTAGAAAAGAGCCCCACTCATTCCAAAAGCAGCTTGCAGAGGTCAAAAACACATGTAGGTCACAGATAAATGAAGCCGTCAGCAAGAGGCCAACAATAACCTTACAATACAGTTACAAACATTGCATTGGAGTGATAACCATCAGCACAAGGCCATCTATAACCCTAAAATACAGTTACAAGTAAAAACGCAGAGTTTAGTACAAAAGTTGCTTAGAGGCTTGCAAATGATAGACAGATATGCTGAAAAGACCTACTGGGAGGCGAACACAAGCAGCCTAAACTGCAGGACCAGCACAGAGGAGCTGTTGATGGTCAGGACAGGATTTAAAAATAGCACCACAGTCCATGGGAGATGGTTAACCAAGCACAACTTTAAGTGGCATATTCATTAAGAATTAAAAGTGTATACACACACAATAAACACAATAATAATAAACATTCTAAAACACAGAGTTAAATTCAAATTATTTTCAGTGTTTAAGTGCACATGCTTTTAATAAAGGTTTAAGGGAAACTTTACTATTTAAACCCAGGTAGTTTGTCTGCTTTAAAGAACATTATCCATCTTTGCTCATTTGCTTCTGTAATGTTCTTTATGTCCCCTCCTCTCACGTTCTCATGTAGAACTTCCAGAACAAAGAATTTATTATATTATTATTATTATTTATTTTGGTATTTGGAGTTTATACCTTTTTTATACTAGTAACAAAGACTACACATTACTGAAACTGAAGTTTCCCAGAGCTGCTTGTTGTCAAAGTAAGTCATCTTGAGTAACAGTAGATTGCTTCGATTTGCTATTTATAAGTTTCCAAATTCTCTAAATATATAAGATATACAAAATATATGCCCCCCCCCCCCCCCCAGAAAATCTACACTTAGGAGAACGTTTGTGTATTAAGGTGCTTTGCTGGAGATGGAAAGGTAAGCACTATGGTAAATGACTCAGTACATACTTATCCAAATCTCTAAAGAGCTCAGAACTTTGGAGCAAGTGCAATGCAGAGTTTAGTACCCTGATGCTATGTCACCTTTGTAAAGTTATGTTAAGCACACAGAATGACTCTGATACACGGCATCTTCAAGAACACTGTAATAGCTCTGTGCATGTCATAAGGTGTTTATTTAACCTGAAGTCTTACTCGTGGTGGTAGTTGGGATTCAAAAATGTTACTAAAGCAAATATAACACTCACTGAGGAATGTAGTATTTTTAGTCAACATAACACTATCATCTTTAATTACATGCTTTAATTTGTCCATTTTTCATAGTGTAGTGTTTTGGACAAGAACAGTTTGAATGAGCTAGAGGAACTGCTTCGGATATTCTTTTGTATTATATATTTCAGGCTTTTATATTGCTTTCAATTTGTTATGTTGTTTATATGCATAACTCAAACCAGTTTTTAAGTAAGGAAAACTCATAACAGATTACACACAAGATGTCAGACAATACTGCTAATGTGTATAAAACACTGTTGCAAGTAAATCCTGACATCTAGTGGATAGATGTGAGAAAGCATCAAAGTATTACCTATAATCAAAAGTGGTGAGTTATACTGAAGACACGTCCTTTTGCAGTGTGAAAGGCAACATTTGCTAATTTGATGCATAACTTAACCTGAATTGCACTGCACATTTTTTCCTGACTGAACTGGCTTTGTATTGTCAAATTTATAACACCTTCATTGCACTTTTTCTTGCAGCATGAGATTTAATTTGTGGTTTCTACAGACTGTACTCGAGGAAACAAGACTTCTAGAACATAATAATCGTTTCACATTTTAACTGGCATTTTAATGTGTTTTGGATTCCATTATTTATTTACTTATTTTCACTCTTTGATTACTTTAGTATAACAGGGGCATGTACAGTTATTTCAGCAGCAAACTAAGTATTGTATGCATTTAATGCCTACTTAGAACCACAAATTAAATAAGAATATTCTGTAAGAGTGAAAGCGACATTTGTCTACAAGATGTAACAGACACTCAAAATGTACTGTCTTAGACACTAAGTTATACTAACACTGTGAATTATGCTGCAGCGAACTTCTCTTACAACCTTGTCCTCAAAGTTTAGAAATGTAAGCTCCTGTGTAAAGTTGCATTCTTATGCAAATTTTTAATTTATTAATTGTATTCTGTTAAATATGTAACTCCTATTATAACAAGAGATCCATTTTTTTTTCAGAAGAAATCTAAAGAGACAGACTCCTGCATGGAGGTGTATGCCCAGAATTCTCTGCCATTAAAGACACCACCCTAATGGATGTCTTAAACCTTCACGAGATGAATGATTGCACAAACACCCAAACTACAGACCTGAACCTCTAACAACACAAAAATAATATAGGTACTTAATAGTTGATCCATCTCTAGAATAAACTGCCCTGCATGTTATGCTGACACTTTTAAGATTAACCTCAATGATTGCATGGGTACCAGCAAGCTGATCCTTGGCCTGACATATTTTCCCTCCTGAATTTGGGACGAATGGTATTTAGGAAAGCACACATAGGGCAGGATTCACGATGGCTTGCATGGAGTCTAAGAGTCGTGTAAGACTCCATGCAGCCATAGCGATCCAGGAACAGTCCGAAATACCGTGCAAGAGACCAGCTAAAACGTCTCTTACACGGGCAGGGCGTGGATATGCTAATTACCTCACTTGCAGCCAAAAGGCATGCAAATGAGGTAGATTAGCGATCCACGAAGATGAAACCAGCCTGTGTAAGAGTTGTCTTAGGTGCAGAAATGTACTCAGTTGACAACTGAGTACGTTTCTGCAAATAACACAATGGAGCCATGTCAGCTCCAAATAAAGTGTGCATATGTGTCAGGCAGCATGCCAATGGCCAAATATGTGGCCACTGGCATGGTAACCCGATGCAAACATGAAAAAAAAAATTTTTTTTTGGTGATCGGTGAGGTTTAACCGCAGCGCAGCCCCGCGCAAATGGGCTGCGCTATATAAAACATAAAAATAAAGTTTTTAAACCCACAAATGTGGGTTTTATGCAATGCATGGATTTACAATGCAGGGACTAGCAGACCGAAAACCACATGGCCACCGTTTAGTGGTTGCTAAGGGGGGAAGCTGAGTGTAAGACACGTAACTAAGCATTAGTAGGCAATCCTATGGAAATGAGTGGTAGGATAGTGAATCTCACCGTCACATAGCAAATGAGCACACTCTGTGTAGTGTAAGAGTTAGATAAGGGGGAGTAACAGAGTAGGAGATAGGTGACATCACAGGGGGGAATGTTAGAAAGAAATCAAGCTCATTGGAGCAAAGTGGTATGTGAAAGATGTCAGTCACACAGCATAGAAAGAGGAGTGTCAACAGATAAGCATGGGAAAGTCAAGAAATGGAAGGTGTACACTGTGGCTAACACCAAAGTTTCTTGCTGTGCGTGCATGCACGTGTGTGCATGCTGGGATGCGCGAGTAAGACAGAGTGAGCGCATGTAAGGCAGAGAAAGCATGTAGGAGCCTGTTTAAAGATCTGTAAACCTGTTTGTGCTGGTGTGCACGCGTTTTAACCCAGATAAACAGATTCTAGTCCGTGTAAGCATGTGTGCGCACATGGTAGCCACTGTGAGCGTGTTTTCGCTGGTATGCGCGCTGCTCCCCCCTGAGTAAATAAAGAGGAAAAAGGAAGCAGAAGAAATAGTAGGAAGCTAGCAGGGAATACTGGTAGAGCTAGCAGGTGAAAACAATTAGAAGCAGGCAATTACACAGGCAGAATACTAGCCCAGCCCAGCACTTAAAACACTGCAAACAGCATTGCAGTATGTTTCTCTCAAGAGACACTGCAAGACAGGAGAAAGCTATTAGAAGTGAAAACTGAAAAAGCTGCACTCAGACCAAACATGCTAGGGGCTGCCATCGCTCTTATAAGGAGACATAGGAGACTTGTTGAGGGTGGTGACAATGCAAATGCTGCCAGACAACCCACAGTGAGGAGACGGAGAAGAGTGTACAGGCCCAGGGTCACCTACCAGGGGTTACATGAGCTGGAGATAGTGGAGTGCTATAGAGTGGACAGAGACCTCCTACAGCAAATTGTTGAGCTGTGCAGGCCACACCTCACACACAGAACTAACAGAGGGGAACCCATCCCATTGGAAACCAACGTATGTTTTGGCCTAAGAATACTAGCGTCAGGTACCTTCCAGAGACCAACTGGTGATATGATGGGGATCTCACAGGCATCAGCATCCAGGGTACTGCACCAGTTCCTGGATGCCATGTTGGAACATGTCGGAGATCATGTATATTTCCCCAATTCCCATGAGGCATTGGCCAGCAATATGCGACTCTTCCAGTAAATAGCGGAATACCCTGAGGTAGTGGGTGCAATAGACTGCATGCATATACGCATCAAGGCACCAGCTGGTGAGCGGGGTAGGGCCTACATTAACCTCAAGGGCTTCCCCTCCATCAACTGCCAGGTCGTGTGTGATGCCCAGGGCATAATAACGAATGTGTGTGCTGGCTGCCCTGGAAGCTACTATGATTCCCATATCTGGCATCTGATGCAGCTGTACCAGACATTTGCCAATGGGGACATCCCACATGGACACTTAGTGGGGGATGCTTGATATGCACTGGAGCTGTGGCTGATGACACCCATCAGAAACGCACACACACCTGAACAAAAACGCCATAATGAGGCACATGCACAAACACGAAATGTAATAGAGCGTGTGTTTGGGCTGCTCAAGTCATGGTTCCGGTGCCTGGACACATCTGGTGGAGCCTTTCAGTACTCACCAACTACAAGTACGCAAATTGTCATGGTATGTGCTATGCTACATAATATGATACTGCAAAAACAGCTGCAGCAGGACCAGCATAGGGCCGGGACAAACTGCCCCCCACCATTGCCAAGGCCATCACAGGCAGAGCGTAACTCAGAGGAACAACCTGAGCCTGCCCCAGTAGGCAGAAGGAGGTGTGCCCAGTATGCCCTGGCCTTGGCAAAGAGGCAACACATAGCACATACACTGGCTCAGTAGGAACCCTGGGAATGATACCCCTGTCTGACTCACTCATATAGTAAAAGGGACGCCTAACATGACACAACCTGCTTTCAAACATGTACAGGGAGTGTAGTATGTGCATCCGACATAGGCAGCCCTGCAGCACCACCTGAGGCATGATTGCCATGTGTTAAGCAATGTAACACCATCTAGTATATGCAAACATGATGACCCTGCCTAACATCTCACCATCACCAAGCATGATGCCACACTATGAAGGCAACAAGATCAAGTACAATAATTGGCTGAAGTATTGCTGTTAGTCAAAGGGGAACAAATGGCTGACAGCCTGGGATGACATGCCGAGCAAGACATGATGCTCCACCTGCTAGGGATGGCATGCACCCAGCACACCTGGCTGTGTGGATACTGGCAAAGGCTGTTGTCACCCCCACCGTGCCTTGAATAGGTAAGGCTGGAAACACAAACCCACCACCATAGGTAGCACAAGGGATAACAACCTGGAATTAATGCTACCCAATGCCAGAAGTCTAAACTGCAAGATGCATGCAGACCAAACCCACCTCAGCATGGAGAATGGTAATATCTGTTCTGTAACAGAAACCTGGGTCAAGGCTCAGAAGAGCACCCTAATACTACCAGGTTATGCCTTATACCATGCTTTACAGTCCCAAAACATGGAACAAACTACAATAGGAGTGTGGCTATCAATAATTGTCAAGGATAACCACACCCCCAGGTTGGTACCACAGCAAGAAGCAGCATGGACTATCCACGGGCAAGTAACAGTGGCTCAAACTGTGTCCCAGATTGCAGCCTGCTACAGACCACCCTCCCAAACCCAGGAACCCCAGTAAGCCCTCCTGAAGACACTGCAGAGTATGAATGTCTCACCAAATACCAAACAAGGCACACACAAAGTATGACATAGGTGGTAATCCATTATGTACGGAAGAAGTAATCAGGGACCTAGGGACACAAGTGGACAGTAACCCGTCATGTGACACTCACATTGCCAAGGTAGCCAGGAAGACCTGCTATATTGCCCACCTTAACATGAAAGGATGCACATGTAGATCAAGAGAGGTCACTGTGCCCCCATACTCTTCTCTTATCAGGCCCATACTTGAGAACAATGGCCCATTTTGGATGTACCTTACCTGACACCTGCAGCAGTTAGAAAGACCCCAAACGTACCTCACCAAGAGGATAACGAGTCGAAACATTTGTCATCTGCTGCCTGGCTGAAGAAACCACAGCCCAATTCACATGCATACTGCCCAGTCAGAGGTGATGTATGCCTGATGTACAAGGCCATGTCCAATCCAGAATGAATGGACATGCTCCACTGCAGAAACTCTAAATCCAGCAGAGACACCACAGTGAGATATCTGAACCTCCACACATAGATAAATAGGATGTGCTGGAGGGACAGATTCATAACCCAGATGTTCCTTACACTCTGGAACAGAATCCTAGTCCATGATAGGCTGAGCTCCACACTCATACTCAACAAGAGAAATCCGGTCAAGTGCATGGGAGATAGTAGGTGTACACTGGGGGCCATCTCTGTGTCACATCTAGTAAAGTAAACCCTAAATGGGCATAATATGCACATTGCAAGGGGTGTCGAAAGCCACACACAGTCTGTCCATGCTCAAACATGGCCAGGGCAGATAGCCTAGTATGAACCTATGAACCTATGATGATACAAATTGTGCAGGACACAAAGGATAATCACACAGCTGTCCTAACTGATGGTAGGAACCATGGTGATAATCCACAGATATGCTCTGCATTACACGAATATCACAAACAATACACCAAACCCACACACATTGCCAACATCCAACCTAACAGATTCTTTGCAAACTCCCCACCAGCACCAAACTGCCAAATATCTATCCCAGCAGAGTGCTGGTCCCCTGACATTGCAGATGCTGAGGTAACAGCCAGCATCTACAAAGCAAACCACACAGCATCAATGGTACCAGATGGTGTCCTGGGTTGTGTCCAACAAGAACTGTAACAAGAATGGAACACCAAATAGCACTACTGCTCACTCTCAGTCTTACCACAGGATATGTACCCAAAGAGCAGTGTACAGCAACAGTGGTCCCTCACCACAAAGGTGGTGCCTGAATGGATACTGCAAACTATCACCCCTCAACCCTGATTATCTTGGTCGGCAAAGTAATGGAGAGGATGATCATGGACCCCAGGAATAATGAGATTGGGTACCTACAGACACTGGACCCTACCCAGTGTGGCTTTTATAGGGCAGATCCTGCCCCTTAAACATGTCTGACTCATGTGAAACACACACCAAGGCCATTGATGAGGGGAATGTGGTTCACACAGCCTATCTGGACTTTGCTAACCCCTTTCATAATATACCGCAGTTGTTCAGTACAGATAAGCTCACCAGCCTAACTATAAACCCCTATCGAAGTAGATGGGTTGTAAACCAGCACAAGGACAGAACTGACCTGGTCAGAAATGCTGCAGCCATGTCAGACTACAAACCAGGTACAACTGGCATCCCACAAGGCACGGTCCTGGGACCTCTCTTGTATGGTATATATGTCACATAGGTACAGGCCAACTTGGAAGGACTGTGTCTGAACAGGTTCGCAGATGACTACAAACTGCCCACCATATTGGACCCTCCATATGACACAAGCATCCTACAAAAGGCACACATAGAAACAGACAAGTGGTGTCACAGCCATGTCAACAAGCAAAATGCAGAATAGTGTATAGTCATCCCCTGTGGAAACACAGTACGTGGCCACAAATTACCACATAGGTGTTAACTCATTAAGTACATCAGGAGCAATAAGAGACCTGGGGACACAAGGTGATAGATTTCCTGCATGTGACAACCATGTGTCTGTAGTGGTTACAGAAACATACCATATACCCACCTAATCATGAAGGTAAGCACAGCTAGGTCAGGGTAGGTCATTGTACCTCTCCAGTCATCCATCAGCAGCCTCACAATTGCGTACAATGGCCCTTGTGGGATGTACCTTAGCAGACACCTGCATCAACTGGAAAGACCCCACAAATACCCCACCAGGAGGATCTCAAAGCTGTAACAGATGCCATATGTTGCCTGATTAAACAAACTGCAGCTCCACACAGTGCCATACCACCTGGCTAGAGGTGATCTGTGCCTGATGTATAAAGCCATGACCAAGCTGGAATCAATGGACATGTGGCACCATGTAAAATCTGAATGCTGGTGACCTATGCACATGACAGGCCTGAACCCCAGCACAGACATAAACAAGACATGCTGTACCGATTGGTCCATAACCCAGAAGCTCACTCCACTCATGACTAAACTCCCAGTACAGGTTATCCAGGGTGTCCCTCATTGACTGTCATCCAAAGGAATCATGATGACTGGATGGGAGATGGTAGGTGTACTCTGGATATCACCTGTATATCACGGGTAGACAGAGGCACAGCACACTAACCTTGAAATATGTCATGGCAAACACCAATAAATATGTGTGTTGGAGGACAAACACTCTCTGACTAGCATTACAAATGGCCTAGGGCACATGGCCATTGTTTGTGACTGTCCACACAAGTTGTGGAATATAGTAACAATGTCGGACAATCTTGTTCTATGTTGTCCATATCTGAACAAAAAGCAACAAGGTCATATCTGCACAACTGGCCCTCAATCAGTCTGGTGTGCTCATTATAAATATTACAAGCAGTGATAGGACTGAAACCGATGATACTGTCCACCACAGTGAAAGTACTGAACCAGTACACTATACGACAATACACTGTTTGGTCAGTATGAAAGGATGTTGACAACTGTATGCAAACTATCCCAATGGCAACCGTGCAGGCACAGCATAATGCCTGTTAGGTTCAGACACAAAGCAGTTGGGCAGTAAGAACACAACCTGACATCCAACACTCAACTGTACATGTGAAATATAGATGAAGTCCACACACAAACACAAATGTGGTGGACCACAGATCGCAACATATGGAAGGTTCACACTGGGCATGCTCGCACACTTAGATAAATGAGACGTGTCAGTCAAGAAGCCATATAAACTGTGAACTGGGCATGCTCACACACTTAGGCCATGTCACAGTTCAGCAGTTGCACACACATATCTGGCATTTGTATGTGTTAATACAGGAACCTCCCACAATACAGAAATCTGCTGAGTGCCCACAGTGAAATTACAACAGAGACATAAGAAAAGTAGTGGATCCCACTCATATGCAAACATCTGCCACAGTACACAAGTTGTTCATAGAGATAGGGAAAGCTATGGCAATAAAGACCCACAAACAGTTTATGAGCAACAGATACTTGCATCTGACAGGTAAACATATGGCCGTAGAGTTCAATACTAGGCTGTTGTCCCTAGGGAATACAGAAGGCTATCCACAGTGTATTTGGCGTCTGCCTCTGCAGTACAGTAGGCCACTGTGCCTCAGCAAAGTTAATGCATATATATGCTTTCCCCCTTACTGATGGATAGTAACAGATGTACATATCTCTTCAGAAATAATGATGTCAGCACACTATACATATGTCAGGAGCACAAATAGTACCCAGTAATTTGAATAGCGTGCTCAACTACTGCGTCTCCCACCAGTGTCATAACATAGTTAGGTAGGGGGTTGAATCCTGCAAGTGCTCAGTGTGTGTGTGAATGTGGGGGTGGGGGGGGAGTAGGGTGTGTGCAATTCTATGTCTAAGCAAAATGTCCCTTTTGGCAACTAGTACAACACACCACATGCTGCTGCATATTCCACTGTCTAAACACTGATGATGTCAGCACCCTATAAGTAAAACAGGAGAAAGCCAGCTTCCCAGTAATGCAAATAGCATGCTCTGCTACTGCGTCTCTCATAAACGTCATAACATAGTTAGGTAGGGGGTTGAATCCTGCAAGTGCTCAGTGTGTGTGTGAATGTGGGGGGGGGAGTAGGGTGTGTGCAATTCTATGTCTAAGCAAAATGTCCCTTTTGGCAACTAGTACAACACAACACATGCTGCTGCATATTCCACTGTCTAAACACTGATGATGTCAGCACCCTATAAGTAAAGCAGGAGAAAGCAAGGCTCCCAGTAATGCAAATAGCATGCTCTGCTACTGTGCTTCTCACAAATGTCATAACATAGTTAGATAGGGGTTTGAATCCTGCAAGTGCTCAGTGTGAATGTGGGGAGAGAGTCGAGTGTGTGCAATTCTATGTCTAAGAGAAATGTCCCTTTTGGCAACTAGTACAACACACCACATGCTGCATATTCCACTGTCTAAACACTGATGATGTCAGCACCCTATAAGTAAAGCAGGAGAAAGCAAGGCTCCCAGTAAGGCAAATATCATGCTCTGCTACTGCGTTTCTCACAAATGTCATAACATAGTTAGATAGGAGCTTGAATCCTGCAAGTGCTCAGTGTGTGAATGTGGGGGGGAGTAGAGTATGTGCAATTCTATGTCTAAGAGAAATGTCCCTTTCAGCAACAAGTACAACACACCACATGCTGCTGCATATTCCACTGTCTAAACACTGATGATGTCAGCACCCTATAAGTATAGTAGAAGAAAACCAGCTTCCCAGTAATGCAAATAGCGCGCTCTGCTACTGCGTCTCTCACAAGTGTCATAACACAGTTAGGTAGGGGTTTGTATCCTACAAACGCCATGTGTGTTTTTGTCACACAGTTTGCCCATGTGTGTGGGGTGTTGTTCCCAATATTGGACGACATAGATTATATCAGTAATGTCAATGCGCACATGATGTATGTGTGTGTCACATACACATATGTACCTGTGACCTTCAATAGTTCCCATGTCTGAAGCCTGCCTCATGTGAATACATGGAATTTGCATTAGACAACTTTATGACTGTGGTGTTCTGTGCAGGGGCTGCATGTGGTATGTGAATATACAGTGTGAGTTGTATATGGTGTCATCCTACCAGTGAGGGATACACGTCTGGTCTGGAGCATATAGTCCACATGTTGTTGATGAACAGGTGCAGCATGTTTTCACCTCTTGTGGGAGTGGTAACAAGTTGTTCCATAGCAATTCAATGAATAAATGCTAGGAACATTTCAGCTAGGGTCTTGGAGCTAGAGTAATGCTCACACTCTATGTTTGGGTAGGTGCAGTCCACCCATATAATGGTGTTTGTAGAGACCGTCATATTCCTAGTGCTGTCAGGAAGGCCAAGTGGGTTTCCTGAGTATGGGAGAGTGGTGTGTGCCAGGCTATGAACCTGAAGGCAGTCTAACCCACTGTTAGTTGCACATGGATAGGCTCTGATGCTTTGTGCTGTGCCACCAACCTGGAGGTGTGTGTATCTGTGGTGCCTTTGGATACTTCTCCCCTGTTCTGGTTTGGTGCATGTTTAGGGGACGACAAGCATGGTATGAGGTATGACCTGGCAGTGATGGGGTGCACCTGGGAGCCTTGTACCAGGATTCTGTTACTGCACAGATATTGCTGTTCTCCATGCTAAGGACAGTTTCCAGTGCATCCATCTTGAGGTTTACACTGCTAGCATTGAGTAGCATTACTATTAGTGTCATATCCCGTGTGATACCTGTGTAGGTGGCTATGTAATTTGAGCCTTGCATAAAAAGGCACTATGTGTGTAGCAAGAGCCTTTACCAATATACAATGGCCCATGGGTGACAGGTGCAAGCTGCCCCTAGCAAAGCATCGTGGCTTGTCTAGCATGTAATCCCACGCTGCCAGGCATTGGATCCCCTTTGAAGGTCACCGAAACATAAGCCAATTGTAGAAATTGATCATCCTGTCTACATATTGTGGCAGCATTCTTGGTGAGGGTAAGATGCTACTCAAGGTCAGGGTCATACCAGCCTGTGCCACATGCTCAGAGAGCCCCTCTATGCCCCCTATCATGTAGTCCAGGGAGGTACGTCACAGGTCATTCACACTGGCACGGACAATGACTGAGTCATATTTGTACATGCCTTGGAGTGACCTGTATGCTTGTGTTATGTGGTGGATCATAGTGCCCAATGGGCATCTCACCGTGACCTTCTCCTTGTTCAGCCTGGTGAGCGGGACCTCAGTGTACCTGATGATAGAGGTACCTATTACAACTGTAGCAGGTGTGTTGTTTATCCATACGGGCTGTGACTGTTCAGCACACAGGCTTTGTAAGCTATGTGTTGCACGTGCTCTGTTCTGGCGTAACGTTTGCTTGTGTGTCTACTTCGCAGGTGTCTGCTGCTCAGGCAGGATGCTATTCTGAGACTCCAAGAATGTTCCTGTGTGTTTATGTGTTTGGATTTTGTTGTGGTTGGTCTATATGAGACTGGTATTGTATTCACTGTAGTATCCCACTCCACCTGATAGGTTATGCCATTACTGAGTTAAGAGTGCTTAGCCTCCAGTTTGGCTATGTGGTTGCATCTCTCACATGTAAGTTTATGGGAAGGGGAGAGGGTTGTCTGTGTACATGAGGCAGCTGTAACATTGCCACATGACTCACAGATTCACCAACTGGACCAGAGAGGAGATTGACAAGTGACCTTTGCACATGCTACCATAGTATTGTGAATTCCATAATAATTAACAACACATAGGGCCAATGGGGAACAAGGTACTCAAGGTGAGTATGTGAGGGTGTAGTGCTTCTGATTTGTTAGTGCTGGTATATATAAATGCTTTCATGAGCAAATGCCAGGTAAGTCATATGCAATGTGTTACAGGCAACTTACATTTAAACAGGACAAACAGTGACGTTCTGTCAAGTGAGACATGGACATCAGTACAGTAAGTAATACAGATGTCACTAGGGATCCACAAAGGCACTGTAAATATGCATTGCAGGTGGAATCAGTGTTTCAGGGAAATAACAAGCAAACATGCATACAAACAAAGCTACAGTCAGCAAGCCTGGATCTAGTCTATACTACAACAAACAAGGTGTATGACTTCCAGTAGGTAACAGTGCAAATATGCAGGCACTATAAGCCTGTACCCAGAAATTCACAGGTCAGACGGGCAGGGTCCAGCCTCACCTCCCACAAGTGTACATACCATGTACCTTCATAATGTAGAATAACTGGCCTGAAACCCAAGTGCTCATACCTGAACTAATACACATTTCGAATAACAGACACTGAGCCCTCACTCAGCAGTTCCAAACTTAGTAGGATGTATGCTACCTGTCCTGGCACCACAGTATCCTTAACATGTATGGAGTCTCTCCCTCCTGTCATAGTTTGTTCTGTGTTTTGGGGCTGTCAAGCATGGTATGAGGTGTGACCTTGTAGTTCTAGGGTGCTCTTGTGAGTCTTGAACCTGTTGTGTATTATTGCACAGATATGAACATCCTCAAACATCCTCATTGCAGAGTTGAGTGTGGCAGCATGCAACTTGCAGTTTACATGTCCATCATTGAGTATCAATACTTACATTTTCTTATCCCCTGTGCTACCTATGTAGGTGGCCTTCTGTTGATAGCCTCACCACCAGTATGCAAAGATGTGCAGACATTACACTATGGTAATTAGTATGGGTGTACAAAACAATACAATGACAATCATACTGTTACTGCATCAGGCATGCTGGGATATACCCACAATGATATCATTACACTGTACTGTTGACAACATGATACTATTACTACACTTCTATGAAGTCACCCTTTGCATCAGCACCATGTTAACCTGTTCCTGAACCAATGTTACAGATTGCAGGAGGTGGCACAGTTTCATCATATGCACAGGGTGTGTACTTGGTATGCCTGAGTCTGCCACTGATACAACCAATTGACATGTATGTGTGTGTGTGTGTGTGTGTTGGTGAGGGACAGCAGTACAAGATGGGGCAATGTTGATGCAGTGTGTGCATGTATGCGGTAACCCTAGGTGTTATCAATTCGCATGTGTGTATGCATGCACACAGTTACACTTCATGGCTGCCATATACAGGTGTTTGTGGGCAGCCACAGACTGTACCTGCCAGGTCATACAGATCACTGTCTCTGGCCACGGACACAGTACCTGTGCCTGGCAGGGGTGCTACGGACCGTATCAGGTACTAAGCCAGACTGGGTACTGTCATCAGAAGCAGGTGGTTGGTGACTGGAGACAGATCCCTGTTGGGACTGTCCAGAGCCATGTGCACGTGGTCTCCTGGGGCGGTCTGATGACAGCACAGACCCAGCATTGCTGGGGCTGCTGCTGGCACTATGGGAGCAGCCGCGGGCCTGTTGTTGTCCGTGACGACAGCCAGCTGCTGCTGATGCTGGCATACACCCACGTCGACGCCTCAACCATCCACCATTGCCCTGGCTCATGGACATGTAGTTGTGGAACAGATCTAATGTGTCCCCCCAACATCTGTCAATGACCTCGGTGAAATTACGGATGGCAGCCGCAACATCACGCATACTGTCATTCATAGCTGTGCGACATGCTCTCAGCTCCCTCAGACCCTGTCTGGTGTACCGTTCCATACGTGACTGTGTCTGCATTACAGCCCGAAACATAGCTGAAGTTGAAAGACCTCTGTGGGCACGTCTGACAGGGGCAGTACGCCCACGGATGCTCACACGAGAACCCGTGGACATCTGCCTGTGTGATACCATGTCAGGACCCTGGCCGTGGCTGCTGTGTGGGGATGCATGTGCCACCGATACCACATTACCCTGGTCAATGCCCACTGTATCCTGTCCATCACCTAGGGACATTGGTGACAAAGGATGTATTGGCAGGATGACTGTGCGCATTGATGGGGTCGACAGCTGTGTACTGTCAATTGGCTGACCAACGACAGACCCTGGCACACCTCCCTGTGCCATTAAACAGGTATCATCATTATCACTATCCACGGCAGCTGATTCAGGTTCCCTGCTGCACAACACCAGAGCAGCACCAGAACCTGTGGGCGTAAGACAGGAAACACAGTTTACAATGTGTACACAATGTCACCACAGATACACACAGGCACACATGCACCCATGCACACATGCACACATGCACACATGCACACTCCTCAGTATATGAGATATCAACACACAGACACAAACACACCTGCAATCAAACACATAGCAC
The DNA here is from genome assembly GCF_019279795.1 of Protopterus annectens. Lineage (NCBI taxonomy): Eukaryota > Metazoa > Chordata > Ceratodontiformes > Protopteridae > Protopterus > Protopterus annectens. Next base: position 894,002,296 of record NC_056745.1, read on the forward strand.
TACTGCTTCAGCCTATTATTACTATTAGTATCAAGAGTGTTGAAGGTATTGTTGTTACACACTCACCAGCATGGATAGGCTGCCTTGCTGTTACACCAGAGGGACCTGCAGAAATGAGACATTTATTGTCAGTGGGCACAACTGTGCCATTGATACTGTGAGTATGATACAGTTCAGTAGTACAACCGTTGGCTTCCATAGGTCTACTGCTGATATTGAGAATATCACTCTTGCACAATAATTACCAAGATAACAGCTGTAAACCGAGGACACACCTCACACATGCATAAACTACCAGTGTACAGAACAGTCAACTATACATATGGCATGTTACCTGCACGCTCCGAGTCCTGCTGCTGGGTGGCTCCAGCCTCCATCATTATGCATGTATGCTGCTGCTGTTGTTGCTGTTGGGCTGGAGCCACAACACTTAGGAGTAGTCCCTCCAGTCTGGTGAGGGGGGATGTATAGCCACCCCGCCAGCTGTGGCAAGCTGTTGCCTGTGGATATCCGGTGCACGCTGACGGACATTTCTAATTAAATCACTGCAGTGATGGAGTACCTGCTCTTATGTCCGGTTATGCGTGCCTTTGTCATTTACCCGACGGACCAGGTCTTGCCACAGTGCAGCCCTCTCCTGCTGGTTCTGGCTGGTGCGGGAAATGAGCATTGCGAAATCCCGCACCAGGCTCTGGTGTATCTCCTCATCCTCCACAGTGGAGTAGGCAGGGTTTTGCTGGTGAACCATAGCCCTGAAAAGGAAAAGAAAAATATGTCAGCAATATATGTCAGCAAAATATGGCACACATAATACACATAATACTCGACTGTAGTGATATAACTTAACTCCCATATATAGCATCTGTCTGTTTATTGGAGGATACACATGTAAATGACCAGATATCAGTGCTCAGCCGACAACTGTGTAACAGTACCTGGCACAATCCATACGACAGACTAGTATACTTCAGCAGTCAGCACACTGGTTCAGGTCCAATGCACAACCTCACACTGGGGGTTTGTATCAAGGTACTGTATGGGGAACATTATCAACCCATGCACTGCATGCTATGCACGTTACATATTTCACTGGTAATGCACACTACTCTTACTTGCCATAACCCTACCTACACCGCAGTCACATACAGGGTAACACAGCACAACATATGGCAATGTAGTATGTTTGGATCGTAATACCTCACACATCTGTCTCTGGCCTCACACCAAGGACACACACTACCATGACAGACAGACAGTCATGGTGAGCAATCACACCATTACATAACATGCACCCAGTCACTGGCACACTCATTTCACCTCACATAGTTGGTTTGCAATGGGTTCGTGGGTGTGCATTGTGTCTTAGGTAGGTAGTATGCTATTGGCCCTGGGCCTACAGCAGCATACTGTTATATTACCCTGCCCCTTGTGACACATGTGATGTGATCATACCTGCTCCTGTCAGACAGTTACACAGGGTGACTCATATGGCATATTACCTATCTGCATAACATTCAGCAGGGGTATGGCTGACATCTACTCATGGGGAGCCTTGATTCTTAATGCTGTGTGGTTTACTCCAGGGTATGTGTTATCTGTGGGTAGGAACCTGTACCTCCACCATGTGCTCTTTACTGCGGTGACAAGGACGACAGACATAGGTCATTTGGGTTGTGGATGTTGTGAGGTGTTACCATGGTTGTTGGACAACTGTCATGGGTGTGACTTAACTATGTATATCCAGCAGTGGTAACCTCTATGTAGGTAGTATGGGTGCGCTTTGTGGTCTTGTCAGTCACTCTGCATAGGTAATGTGCTTGAGTGCATTGTCACAGTTTCTTACGTATGACTGTGTCCTTCTCCATATCTGTAGCTGTCATGGGAGGTACATACCGTGTAGGACATTGCGGGGTATAGAGGGGTACAGTGACCTACATGTCCATAGCTGACACACCATGTCTGCTGACACATACCATGTACAGGTATTACAGGACTAGTGTGCCACTGTGAATATCAATGGGGAGCCTATTGTACACTTGTTGCCCCTGTTTCCCCCTGACACATGCAGTGGTGGGCAGGCAAGCACATATGTGGTGGTTACTGGTGTAAGTGTTTTGGAATGGGGTATGGTACTCCAGTATCCACACTGGTGTTCACTCCATGCCTTTGTCACCAGGCACCTGTTGCAATACATCTGCACACATGTGCCTCACTCAGTACATATATGTATATACATATATATGTATATATATATATATATATATATATAATATATAGATATAGATATAGATATATAGATATAGATATGGAGAGAGAGGAGGAGAGAGAGAGAGAAAGAGAGACAGAGAGAGAGAGAGAGGGGGGGTGGGACAGAGAGAGATAGTCATATACAGACATATCTGTAGACAGTCCGATCTGTCTGTATATGTTTATGTATCTACATATATCTATATATGTATGTGTGTGTTACATATATATGTATGTACATATTCTATCTATCTATATATGTCCATGTATTTCTACATCCCTTTCTATCTATGTATACATATATGCATATTATATATCTATATATATATATATATATATATATATATATATATATATATATATATATATACATATACATATCTCGATATACATACGTATACATATGATAGATATATATATATAAACCTTTTTATTTACACATATGTATACACACACTAATGTACTGATGAACATCCATTACTGTACAACCTACATTGTACATTGCACTACAGCCTACATTGATATGTGCACATAGTTACCTTCACATCCATATGTATGTACAGCCTTCAGTGACAGTTGCAGTATGTCCCCTGCCCTATGCACATCTTCATATACATAGATACAGACCAATAACACATATGGAGGGTTCACAGTATGTAGACTATTATATTATTACTTTAAATTACCTGTGTTTGTTACAGCTGTTTGCGTTGGCTTTCTGATAGTTGACCTGCTGCTGCTTCTCTTGCCAGCTTCAGTTTGCCTTGGCAGTGTCAGGTTGTGATGACAACTTGTTTGTTTTGTTGTTATATATTTTCTTTCTTTTCTCTCTCTCTCTCTCTCTCTCTCTCTCTCTCTCTGTCTCTACCTCCAGATGATGCAATCAAAGTATTGCATGTGTGGACTGGGAGTACAGGATGCTTTTGTAGATATCTGCACATGTCCATGTGATGGCCTCTGCACCAATTGTTAGCCAACATTTACTAATTGCATGCAGCCTGTTGTGTAGTGATTGCAGTTCTCACTGTGATTTCAGGACAGTGCTATAAAAAGGTTTGTTAGGTAGGCATAGCCCTTTCAGATTATCAGGGTGGGGACTATGCCGGCATGCTGTGGACACTGTTCTGTGAGTGTAACGGTTGGTATGTCTCTCATATTTCAGGTTGTGTTGTAGACACTGCAATTCATGTTGTACTGTAACCTGAGTATTCCTTCCTCCAGTTTCCTCTTCTCAGTGTGTATGTAAATTGACACCTAAGACTAGTAATACTGTGTATATGGGTGTGTGTGTTTTCCTGTGGGACTTGTGGTGCAACTGGTATATAGCAGTGGCTCTTGCAATTTGTTGCTATGGCTTCAATATTTGCCCTTTACATTCACTCCTTGTATGCCTGCTAGGTGTCTTTACTGTAATGTGTTGCTATGGCTTTCCTATTTTCCATTTACATTCACAGCTTGTAATGCTTGCTATATCTGTTTGAGCAGCAATTCCCTATGTGTTTGTTGTGGTAGGGTGGTACTGCATGCAGTGTGGTCTGGCCATGGTGTGGGCCTTGACACTTAGAAGGGTATTTGATTATGCTGCTGAGCTGGCCTCAGATACTCTCACATGCATCTTTTATCAGCCTCATGGAATGGTACATATCAGTGGGATACACCCATGAAATTTTCTGATATTCTGCAGTTGTGACTTTGGGTTATTTTGAGCATATGTATTACTACACCATTTGTGACGTGTAAGTGGTGCATACTTTCAGTAATTCATAGTTACCATAGCATGTGTTGCAACACCTTTCTGCCTACTGTTAGTACATTTCACAGGGAGTCAGTGGGGCACAGTTAACATTTGTTTTCAAATCAGGGAAATCCCTGTAACTCAGTCACAGTTGCTATGTCTGGGCTCTTAACTATTAAACTATGGCAGTGTTTATCCTGCTCTGAGTATGTGTGTGGCTTGCAAGGTGCTACTGTGACATTATTACCTACTAGTTACCAACTAGCATGGCTGTTTCTCTTCACACACTAATATTTTACAAATCCACTATATTTGACAGTAAATATACATGACATGCTTTGTGTACTAGACTTCCTATATTCCCTTTACATTCATTCCTACTATTTCATGATATATTTCTTTCAGCACAATGTTCTTGTATCGCAGTCATGGCTTTGTGGTAAGTCATGCAGACTACTGTTTCCAAGGTCCTGTGTTTGGGACTGACAGTGGGATTTTATTTTGCTTCTGAGCATACTACAGGCCTTGTCATTCAGAGTGACTAAGGCACTTTTAAGCAGTTGTAAGCGGGTTAGTGCTGGTTTGCGCAGAGCTCACGCATGCGCACTGTCACTTAGCTTCGCGCACACATGCTTAGCTAAGCGCACACAAGTGCACACCCACTTACGACTGCTTAAAAGTGCTTACTCTCGCACACACCTGTGCTAATTTCTTTGAAAGAAAAGAAAATGGGGAGATAGGAAAGTGGTAAAAAAGGGGGCACAAAGAGGGTAAGACAGTAGGAAAACAAGCTCGGAATTTGCAGGAAGGATGTAGGATAGGCCCATAGCTGCCCATTTCTTTATCAGCAACAGCTGTGCATATGTGTGTAATTTGGTGTGAAATTTGAAACCTTCCACCCCTGAGAGAGGGGTGAGGACAACAATATTTGTTGTACAGCCAATTGTAATTGCCAGTTTACATGTCCAGCAGACATGTCTGTGAAATGGGCAGCTATATATGGGGCATATTTTTTTTGCAGGAACAGAGTGCCCTTTTTTTTTTTTTTTCAGATGAGAGTGGAATGTCAGGTACAGGAAGTAGGTATAGTTGGGGAGGTAGGTTGGGGAGGTTAACAGACAAGACAAACAAGACACATACAGGGGTGGTGTATGACACATGGGGGAAACACAATTGACGGGGACGGATGTTTGGATATCTGGAGCCCATGAGCCCACAGATGGCAACAGTGGAACTGAGATCCCCACCCATGGGCAGTTGCCACTGTGCCTTCACTGCCCAGGATGGGGTTGTGCTGGGGGCTGTGTAGGACGGGCAGCAGGCACGCCCGTGAGTTGTGCCACCTGTGCCTCAAGCTGGCGTAGGGGCTCAAGCACAGAATGCCTGATCACCCTACGCACCACAGTCCGGACACTGCAGAGGGTGAGTGGATGGTCTCCTTCAGCCACGCTTGCAGAGGGGGGACAAGACCCATCACCTGCAGCACTTCCACCCAAAGGTGGCACAGGGCCACCGGAGGAGGGTCCGGCCTGGTCCCTAGTACCAGGTGCACTCGCCAGCTGAGGTGGGAGAGGTGGGTCCGCTGGAACCCGCCTTCCCTGTCGTCCTATGTTTTGCATTATTTTATGACAGTTTGGGTTAGTAACAAACAATACCATTCACAATTAGTTGTAACAGCATGCATTAGTATTCCCATTAACCAAACACCCATAAATTCAAGCCATTGAACAGCAAGCATAACACATGCATAATTTGAACAACAGTACAAAATCCAACAGCATGCAGGGTTGATTGATGGCAACAGGCCATCAGGTTTGGATGTATGAACATGCATCAACGTACATGCAAATATGTATGAACCAACAGGACAAATGTCCAGGGGAATTAATTGTGAATACACATACCCATTTCATGTGGAATGGATTATTTGTGGTTATAGGGTAGGGTGAAGAAATATTTCATTAACAACTTCAAATACCTATACATATGCTGTACATTTCTACTAGCTGCGGATATATACACCCTACAGATCTGACTACAGTTTCTTATGTGTAAACTTAGTCATGTTGGTGATGGGAATGTTACTGCTACATTAATATACATTGCATTTTTATTCATACACATTCATATCTGGCTCTGTGCAGCTACAGCATCCTGCTACATTTGATTTATATGGCTCTAGACAACTGTGGATGTTTGGTATTTCATACAACCATACTATCTGCATATTGCAAAGGTACAGCAACATATCCAAATTGTGGGGCAGACATTCCAGCTTCAGTACTTTATTGCACACATTTCACTCTTTGGTTGTGCCTGTCACATTCATTTCATTCTGTACTGACTGCAGTATACTTTATTCAGGAGTTATTACAACTTTATTGGTGGATTCATACCTCTTTCTCACACTCTCACTTGTTTTATTTTTACAATTCAGGATGGTACTTAATTCTAGGCTTTATTGACATGTTTTACTTGGTTACAACAATCCTTTCCAACAGTCTCACTTGTGTCATGTTTCAGAATTTAAACGTGGATATATTTCACACATGTGTTGTACTCAGCTTGTGTAGCTATAATTTACAGTCTGCTGCAGGTTATGTACTATTACATTACAGATGGAACATCTTTATTTCAGACTTGTTTCATTTTTATTTTTGGATTACAGGCTGCATCACACTTATGTAATCACACAGTACTAGCAGAATCTCTCTTACACTGTTATTTGAACTTTTTATTAATAAGTGACTACACTGCACTCTTTTGCAAGCTGTCATACTTATATTTTTTAACAGTTACAGGGAGAGAATTACTAACCTGCCTGGTGGCGCAACCGCACAAGCCTATCAGCATAGGCTCGACGATTCATGGAATGGGCACCTGTAGCTGTAATATAAATGAAGTAATATTGGAATACACATCTCCATAATATCAGCTAGGTTAATTTCTTACATAAATAATTACATGTAACTTACTCAGTAGTGGGGCGTTGGGCATTTGCCGGGCCTCCTGGATCCAACGGTTCAGTTGGTCCTGCTTCCATCTCTTCAGGTCCGCATGGTGGTGACAGACCTGTTCACCAGTCCTTGGTATTCCTGTGGCACTGGTGAAATCATGTGCCAACCGGTCCCACGCTTCAGCCTTGTATGCTCCCCACAGGACCTGGCCCTGTATGAGTTGGGCCTCATGATCATGGACGAGGAGCCAAATCATATATTTGGACTCCTCAATGCCCCACCTCTGTGCTCGGAAGCAACTACCCTCACCTACACCTGCCATCCTGACTGCAAATCGATTCCACAATCAGTTATGCTATGTATTCCCGCCAATGTGGCTTATATATGCCGTTTTTCCCGCACTTATCTGTGATTAGCCATTTTGGAAATGTATCAGCTTCACAAAACCTGCTTTGTCATGCTTCTCTTTCCATTCATGCCTATATATATGCTAATACTGCATTTCTAAGAGCAACTGTCATGGCTTAGTAGTTCAGTACTTTGACTATGGTGCATGGTATCCTGAGTTCGAGCTTGGCCATTGCTTTTTTTATTTTATGACTGTCTACACAAGCTAGGAGGTGTGTCTGTGTAAAAGCAGGTTTGATACAGCTTGCTCAGCATTGCCTGCCGGTTATCTTGTTGGCGCGGTGCGCAACTCCCCGCAAATGGGTTATGCTGGTTTACGCGTCATTTGGCTGTCAGCACGCATATTACGCTCAGCTCAGCTACGGGCACACAGTTTCAGCATGTTACAACACTGCTCAACCCCGGGCACTCATTTTACACCTGTTAAACCACTGCTCACCTACGGGCAGATATACTCAGCTTGTTAGAGCGTAGCTCAGCTATAGGCACTTCTGACACTTTTTGTTTTATTATCTCACATTTCTTCAAAATACATAGACCATTTCATTACATTTTACATAAAATAATTTTATATTGTACATATATGTCAGGGAATTGTTTCGTGCTTATTACACTAGAAATAAAAATTGATGTTGTGGGGACTCAAACCGTGACTGCCTCCTCTTCAGCCAATGTCTCTACCGCTACGCTATTGCTTCTTGGCTTACTTTGCATATTTAGATCTTATATGCTTTTCCACTGACTGCTAACTGTGGCTAAGCGACGGGCACGCCCGCGCAAATGAGCGCAATTACGGGCAAACATCTTTAAAATTTATAAAAAAAAATAAAACATGTTCATTTTTACATTTTATATTTATAGTCTGTGGGGGCATGTGTTGTGTTGTGTTTGTTGACATTTACTCGGACTCTCTCAAGGGGGTTTACTTTCGGGACTGTTCCTGTTCTGGGGGCGTGTCCATTTGCAGGACTCGCCCTGCGGACACGCCCCCTACTTTCTTACACAGACCGTGTTAGCTTTGGGTGTGAGTCAGCATGCCCTCATGAATATGCACGGCATGCTGACGTCACACCGTTTAACTGCAGCCTCCGTGTAAGACTTGTAACTCTTACACGGAGGCTTCGTGAATCCTGCCCATAGTCTTCAGGCTTATTTTCCATGTAGTTCCCATGATTATATGATAATATCTCTGGGATTCAATAAACTACAATTAGGCTCCGCATGAAGCCTATGCACAGTTTACATGTTTGCGTGGTGGTGCGAGGCGAGGAGCAGAATGCACCACCGTGCAATGCATATTAATTCCGCGAGCCATGTCTAAGCGAGGTTTTGTGGCTGGCAATAGTGCTGCTGGCCAGGAAACCATGTAAGTGAATGTGCATAAAAGTTCTGTTTAAAGGAAAGCACATATGATCTGTGGTTTTGTGTGTAATGCTACAATGAGCACCAGGACTTCACAGATAGCTGTCAGTCTATTAGTGTAGCACATCTGCACAAAGGCCAACATAATGCGGTGAAAATTATCCGGAAACAGTGACATATTTGACATAAGAAGTCGCAAAGAAATGTGGTAGAATGAAATTCAAGCATATTTGCCAACCTCTTGGAGTAAGAAATCTGGACAAAGCCATAAATGATGTGGTGGGGGGGGGCACAGGGCCAAAATAGGGACAGATTCTAATATTGCTCTTCCAAACTTAGAATGTTAATAGAATAATAGTTTTTTTAGTTGCAGAAATTTCCTGACTGCTTGAAGTTTGAAACTCAAATGTCTAGCATCAGTTTCTGTATTAAATCCATAATGACATGTCAATGGTTTATCAGAAAACCAAAGGTTTATGAGGAAAAAAACAAAAATATGAGACAAAAACTGAACATTCTGCAAAAATCTGGACTGCTGTGTGCTATGATCTCAAATGTATGTAATACTGAGTCACATCAGTCCTGAGATCATCCCAGTGATATGGAAAAAAGCCACAAATTTGATAAGAAACACATCTGGACATCTTGGAAATATCTGGACAGTTTAGAGGTATGAAGCAAAGCATAAGGCCTAAACACAGTACAGGGTAATGTATCTACAGTGCACAGTATTGTGATATCTCATTCCTGGCATTCTGTACTGATGCTGTGTAAAAGATCTGTAAATGGACATGGACTATCATTTAAAATAAACATTCAGGAGAAGAGTGTGTATTGAATAGGGACACACAGATGAATTATAGGAATGAACATAGTAAAAGAGGACAGGTGAATCAACCTATTTTACATCAGATGAGGTCTGGGCATGCCAATGGAAGATGGTTGTATCAGCAACATCAGTCACATATCTATATGGTACAGTAGGGACTGTACAATGAAAATGTGCTTGATGTGACTGTCACACAAGGTGACATAGCAATGGGAGGATGTCTGTGTGGAATAAGCATCCTTACATGAATAATGCAAAGGACATCTGTCAGGGATCTGACATACTGTACAATTGGAGAGGGTGCATATTGTGAAGCTTTGCAAACTGATATGCCTGAATCTGAGTGTAACCTCATCAGTTTTCTCCAGTAAGTGGTGCACAGGTAAAGGCTCATGGAAACATTAAAAGAACCAACCACAATGATGGACAATATCAGAATAATACCACCGGTAATTTCATGCCTCTGACATAACATATGTAACATACAGTGATAACAGATGACTCTGCACAAACACACTGGAACAACTATTATTATACATCCACACTCTATGAGGGTAACCACATACACTGTCCTGGCACAGTAATATCTGCTGGAAGTGTTAGAAAGGACACTGCTATACCTGTATGTGACATTATGAGCAATACAACCTAGTTGACTGGTGTGCATGGCACAATCCACACTGTCATGAATGGTACACATGCCATTAATTTTGTCATACACATATGTATATAGTGCATGCATAAGTAAAACTTGCAGCACACATGCATCTGGCATAATAACTTCATTGATGTTCCACAGACTGTCACATATATTCCACAGAAATGATACCTAGGTATGGCCAATAAGCTGTGTGACAGCTCACTGTGACAAATGTGGTACACTTCAGTTACACATCACTGGAATGTGTGTTGGAAGGTACATGAAGAAGGTTGCATTGTATCAGTTATTGGTGTGATGAATGCTGAGAACCATGAAGGTATTATGGCCTCTGATGTGAATGTCCTTCAAATGCCCAGTACTCATGTTACATTCAAGGGAGTAGCTAGCAATGTGACCACATGCTGGTAGATGTTCCACCTACCATCTACACCAGGACATGGGCCACATACCTATTAGTCTGATTATAGAGTGTGATGTTCACATTATATTTGGGTGATATGCCGGTTTCCTAACTTAACAAATCCTCCCATATTTCATGTCAATGCAGGTGTTGTCATGGCTGTGGCAACAGTTTTTTGTATGTGTTGACACTGTCTATATTATATTAATATCACAGTTGGAGTCAATGAATGCCCACAATCTGTAGTCCTTCAGGCAGCTGTTTGGAGACAGGATATGTATGTTATCTATGATGTCTATCACTTAACTAATGGAGAGTAAAAGGCCTAGCAGACAACCCTGATGTATGGACCTGATCACTGGACCTGAAATATAGGTCACTCCATACATTTCAATATACTGAGATGCCACATATGCGATACACTGGTCCACCTCTTTGGTGAAATAGCTGTTTAAGACCACATAAGACAGTTTGAATACCTCAGTATGGATTTGTGTCAAATACCTTGAGCCGGTCAAGTTACACAAGGTGATACTGTTGTCATCATGCATGCCCTCGATGACCTCTTTGAGGACATCTATCAGATGTAACAGACATGGTGTAGCATTAACAACTGACACAGGTATGTTGCACACAGCTAGAATATTACTAGTGTAGATGTAGAAGAGGTCCATGATGACATCTTGGTCTACCTCACAGTTGAGGAGGGTCAGGATGACTCTATACATGCATGCACCAGGTGCTGTCCCCCTTAGTCAGATGGATACATGTTGATGTACACCCTTATGTAGGAATATAGCCCATGTGGAGGGTGCATTGAAGTGTGTACTCAACCTATATATTCAACCATCTCAGGAAGGTGTATGCGCTGAGCCACACCATAGGTGATCTGTGATGTTGCCACAGCCCATTGATTCCATGTGATGGGTCTGGATGAAGGTAAGACAGTGCATAACGCCTATCATGATCTGGCCGAGGGTTTTGACACAATCCCCCATTCAAGTAACATTGAAAACCCCTCCCAGCTGGGGATTAACCCTTATTTCAGTAGCTGGGTAACAAATGGCTCACTGACAGAACACATACTGTGCAAGCTAGTGAATCAACCTGTGCCAGCAGAGCTGTCACCATTGGTAAACCCAGGGATCTGTGCTTGGCCCTTCACTATTTGCACTATATTTCTCTACAGTTCACACTGAATTATATGGCCTTTGGCTTATTAAGTTTGTTGATTCTTGTATTTTGGGTGCAATCACTGAGACCACTAATGATGATAGCATACTACAGGAGAATCTAACACAGACAAATGAATGGTGACAAAATCACACAATCTACAAATAAATGCAGAAATGTATCTTTTATGTTGTCGGTCTGAAAAGTGGAATACCATGCTAATCACAACATTGACAACAGTCCTACTATGCTGAAACCCAGTGATGCAAGCACTGGGAACACAAGTAGATAGCAATCTGACCTTTGAACAAAAAGTGTCCACACTGGTGTTGAAAGCCTTTGTCGTGCACATTACAATTCCTGCCATCATAAGCAGATCTTAGGACTGCATGACAGCACTTTAGTCAACCCTCATCAGAATACTAATAGGTATAATGCACTCCTTTGCATGTACCTCACCAGACACATGCAGCAGCTTGTGAGAATACAAGGCTTTCTCATAAAGAAAACCAGGGCCTAAAAACCATGCTGTGATGAATGTGTTACTGTAATCTGTCTTGAATAGGATGAGGTGACTTCTTCCTGGCCTCCAGGCCAGTCTTTGATGCTGCCCTGGTGAGAGTACTGCATATCCAAAAATTGATATAGCTGATGACATCAGCAGTGTCTGTTGAGGAGAATATGGTAATAACAGTGTCCCACATGCTGATGAAAAGGCTCCCTGTAATGTCAAGCAAGACCACAAACACATACACACAGCTGACTGCAATGAGAATAGAACCTCCACCCATCTTAATACACAGGCTACAAACCACTGTATTTAAGACAGCTGCCACAGCTCAAGTCAGACTTGGATTGTCTCAGACAACACTTTATAGCTGATGACATCAGCAGTCTTTGTTAAGGAGAATATGTTGATAACAGTGTCCCCCATGCTGGTGTAAAATGCTCTCTGTAATGACAAGCAAGAGCATACACACACACACACAGACACACACACACACACACACACACACACACACACACACACACACTGAATGAATAGAGAGAATACCCCCCATACTAGACAGACTACAGAACATAGTAGTTTAGTAGTTTATACAAACACAACAGCACAAGTTTTTGAGTTGTTTGAGTAAACTTATAGTACATGACATCGACAACCCATGTGGGAGACAAAATGTTGGGTGCTCTGCATGAAATGGATGTGTAGGCATCTGCATGTATCCAGATACTGTCAATCCATGGCACTGGAGTAGTAACTGTTGGATACACACTTTTGCTGGTCACCTTGTAGTAGGTGACATCAGTAGGCCATGTGGGAGACAAGATGTTGGGAGGCCTGCATAGGTTCACAGCTTCATAGGTTCATAGGAGGCTACTAGCCTAATGGCCCTAGGGTGTTTACAAGCCTAGCTGTGTAAAACCAAAAGCTTAGCTGTGTAAAACCACAAGTACCCTTATTGAACATAGTTAAATGGTCATTGATTGTTAGCAGAGAAATTTTGTGAACAGCACCAACTGGTCCTGACCATGAGGGACATAGGTGCCACGCCAGAGGTAACTTTACAATCAGCCAACCAGTTGTCTTGGTTGCAATTGAGCAGGGTCATTGAGGAGTACTGCTTCACATGCAGTGGGAGCCTACTACAGGGAACTGTCAATCACTGGATGATATATCTGTGTATCCAGCATGTTCAGTTTATGTCATAGGCTAGGTTGAGTACCCTGGAACAAGCTATTCTTGTCCCATTTGATTTGCAGACGTCCATCCATTTGCAGTAGGTTAGGGTCTGAGACTGCTCTGTAGGCCAGGCATAGGTCACCTCTCAGCAGCCTGCATGATACTGAGTACAGTGACAGGACTTTCAGTCTTTCCATGTATGTCATATTTGGAGGGCCTGGATTCTCCCAGTCACAAACCTCTGTCCTTCCTCCAATTGCTACAGGTGTCTAGTGAGGTACAGACAGAAGGGAGCATTGTACTCAATTAGTGGTCTGATAAGGGTAGAGTAGAACAGAGCTATGACTTCCCTGGTCTTGGATGTGATGTCCATATGTATGAGGTGCACAATGCAGAATGCGTGTATTACCACTATGGACACATAGTGATGAAAATGTAGATTGCAATCAACATGTGTTCCCAAGTCTCACATCACTGTGTTTGAGCTTAAAGGAGTTCTATTTATATCATAATTAGCAGGTGTACTTCCTTGCCAAAGGGAAAAATCAGACATTGTTTGCTTTAAGGTTCAATCCATGAGTTTGGCACCAATCCTTTGTCCATGTCAGCCCCTTCTGTAATATGTTACTATCATTGGGGGGGACTCCATATGACTGCATCTAATTAACAGTCATCTGCAGACTTGGAAAACCACAGGTCATCTACTGTTGACTGCACTTCAGAGAAGTAGTTTCCAAGCAGTTGAGGGCCCAGCACAGATCACTGTGGTATTACACTGATAAGTGAGCTTGTGGTGGAGGTGCAGTCCCCAACTTTGAGACTGTGTGTTCTGTCAGTGAGCCAGTTGGATATCCATCTAGTACTGTATGGCCTAATTCCCAGATGTAAGATCTTCACTATGAGACAAGAATGGGGGATAGTGTCAAAGGCCTTGAATAACTCAACAAAGGCTGTATGTCCTGCTATTCCTCTTCCAGGTCTTTGGGGACATTAACAAAGAAGTCCACAAGGTTCAATAAGTGAAATCTACCCTTAACAAAAACAGAATTGGTCAGGTCCAGTGTGCTGAAAGTCATCTATGTCCCTGTGGATAACGTCTATGCTGATGCCTTCCCTACCCTTGCAGATAAGGCTTTTTAGGCTTATGGGTTAATATTTGTAGTTCTGTTCAAACAAATGATAGAGCAAAAAAGAGTTCTGCATGTTACCAAATTTATTTGCATTGCAATTCACACAGCAGTTGATATTACTTTCTGTAGTGAAGGTGATATATGTGTGGAAGAAGTATTGAGATACCAGGGTTGCAGTGCTTGGGGGGGTGGCAACACATGGCTGTATTGTAAATATCTGACATATTGTTAGCGCCTTCAGTTTGTAATGTTTCCACATACAGTGTCATGTCATAGACAGGAAGTGGATAGTAAACAGCAGTAATACATAATAATTTTTACTTTTTCATAGAGTGATGAGCAGCAGGTTTGCATAACGGTTGGCAAAGTGTAATCACATGCTAGATACACATGTTTGTGCGTAACTAAGCAGTGTGCAAATGTGAGCCGCAGTGCTAAAGTCTGACAGTTAGTATTGAGCCTATGCAAGACACCTGCTTAACTGACTCTGTGGCAGCATGTGTTAATGCATTGATACACCCAGATGGTACTGGGTTTGAATCCAGCTCTATTAAATACTTTTATGTAAACATTAATATGAAATTACATGAATTCTTTGTAGTGCATGTGTGGCTGTGTGTTGGTATAGCTCAGCAGGGTTAAGCAGCATTGCACAGAGGCAACCACATCATTTTGCCACCACTCACAGTTGCTGCACATTGGTGCATGATGCACACCTCTTAGCAAACATAGAGGCCAAAAGGTGAAGGGATCCATTGCTTTTGCAGCAATTTACAGCAACTTATGTGTTTTGTGTGTGATTCTATTTTTGACCAGATTAAAGTGGTGAAATTGGGGTAGATAGGAAAGTGGTGAAATGGGTAGCAAGTGGGGAAGAACAAAGGGAAAGCAGGACATGAATGTGCAGAAGAGGTAGAAAAGAACCATAGCCATCCATTTCTGTAACAGTGTAAATTGAAAATATGTGCAGAATTTTAACGGTATTTGGACTGTCACCTCCAGAAAGAGGGATTACCATAATGCAATCATGTTGGATAGCCAATTGGATCAAATCAAGTGTATCTAAAAGAAACATGTGCAAAATGAAGAGCTAGGTATGGGATGATTTTTTTTTTTTGTGGGACAGGTGCCCATTTATTTTTTATTTGACAGAGAGAAAGAGGAATGTTTGGGAAATTAATGTAAGTATGTCTGAGTCAAATAAGTTGGGTAGGAGATGAATCAATTGCAGACAGACAAGATAAACAAGACATGAGACAGGGACAGTGAGTGATGGACACAAAAGGTTGTGGGACACCATGATTCGGGTGAGTGTGGTGATGACCTGGGCCCATGACTGTCAAGCTTGGTGACAGTGAGAACTGAGTCCTCACCCACTGGATAGTCATCACTGTCACCTTACTCCTTAGGTAGCTGGACTGCTTGACATCTTCTCTTCCTCTTCCTCCTAGTATGCAACATGAGGGAGAGCAGTATCTCCAGCTGGCATAGGCATGCACCAGTGGTGTGGCGCACCACCCTACACACCAACCCTGGCAACTTGTTCTGGGTGATGAAATCACCACCTCCATCACTGCTTCTGGAGGGTACATCTGGAGCAGCCTCCAAACATGCTGGATATTGGTGCTGCAGCTGTTGGAGTGGGGACAGGCTGATCCAATAGGGCTGGCTTACCTTGCTCTGCTGTAGAGCATTAAGTGATGTGGTACACATGGATGACATGGATACATTTGATGAAACATAGTCAAATAAAAAAAGAAAATAAAAAAACAATTACACAAAATAAAAATAACATAAAAAATTATAAAATAAAATATGATTAAAATAAAAAATATAAAATAAAATAAAATAAAATATATTTGTTTTAATTAAAATAAAATAAAAATAAAGAAAATAAAAAGAGAGATAAGGATTGGGGTGGGAGAAAATGAGATAAAATTAGTACCATCATATGTGACATATAATGTATTAATACAATTATACAACTCTATTATGTTAAGTTTTACATTTAAATCTACTTCCTAACAGATACACTCTATACTAAAGATTGCCGCAAGTAATCCTTGAAATGTGCATATTCCAGTTATACAGATTACAGTTTACAGCAGTGCATTTGTACCACTGCTGTAGAAGTTTTAATTTAATGTAAATATTATTGAAGAAATAACAGTATGGTACAGTTGCAAATTGTGGTATTTGAACTTTTTACTAAAGTCTAATATTATACTCTTGGATTGTGCTAAAGACTAATGCATGCATACTTGCATTTGCAGTTGGGATATGCATGCTGAATTTGATACAACCCTATAAAATACAAAAAAAGCTATCTTTAGCTTTTAATACTACAATGACACTTCTTTTCTGCTGCATACATGCCACTTGTTCCCCTCAGTCTCTCCAGTCTAGGCTCTTGGGTCCATACATTAAACTTCTGATTACTGGGAGCTGGGGAAAACAGACAAGAACAGAAGACCATTATGCATACCGGCCTTGCTTATATTCAGCTTTCAAAGTCTTCCAAATAGTTTCTTAAATTGATATCTACACAGATGTGGGATGCCCCCAATCCTAATTCCTCTACCCAGTGGTTGAGAGTATCCCTCTTCCTCCTCTGTAGGCCATTAAAATGATGCTTATATTTCTCTCTAGTGCACAGGATACCAGTGACACTGGATACAGCCTGAGCTAAACTACCTATACCTCAGACTTGTACTGGAAGCCAGAATAGTTCTCCTACAAAGTTTTTGGCTGTGGTGCTTTACTAGGAGTCCAGTAAATATCCTTGACTCCTGGACACTCCACCTTTGTGCCCTAAACTTGGCACCTTCCCCACTAACACCTGCTATGTCTATCTACCAGCAGATCTGGAGCAATAGAGACTGAAGCTTTTCTGCCAATTCCACTTATCACATTTACTGGAATGCGCAAATCCATACAATGCATTTGTGTGATAGTGCACAGAGAGCAGCAGTGCTGGAGTGAGCACAAACATCAATGCATTTGCGTAATGGTGCATGGAGAGCAGCAGTGCTAAGCAGTGAGGAATGAGAAAGTTGCTTTTTACACTGTGTGATTTAAACCTAGGCATAAGGAACAAAGCATTTACTTCTACAATGCTGAGTTTCCATTTTTACCACAGAAGAAGTGCTGCTCAGGTAGTCAGGCATCATACATAAATGTGGGTGACAGTATGACCTGTTACACTTGTATGCGTGTGACCTGACAAGGTTATTGGATATAAAAGCAGTTGTGTATGTGTCTTAGGAAAATGGAAAGGCCATGCAAGTCCTGATAACAGAATTATACTTACAATATATAGTAAACAGTATACTCTCAGTCATACATCTGATAATGAATCTGATAATATATAAATAAACAAATAAATAAATACATAATTAAATAAAAAAACATAATACTAGTGTGTCATCCCTCGTATACATAATTAATACCTGCTCCACTATCTAAAGTGTTATAACTGAGATTGACTATAATGGGAAGTGGAACAACAGTAAAAGTGTATGGAATATCCAGTATTAGAACACAAGACCATGTGTATGGCAGTCCTACACTTACACCTGTTTCCACAAGACAGATAAAACACCACCTGTTCATGTTTCAGTTCATTGATATAAACTGCAATTTCACAACAGTAAAAAAAAAGTTGCACACCTTGTACTAGAACCCAGACCCATCTGTACTCCAGTCCTACATTTACACCTGCCAACACAGGACTAATTACATGTCTTTCCTTAAATTACTAATCATTATTAAGGTCTCTGTGTTAACCACCATGCAATGCCACTCAACAGGTTTGCGTGGAGCACAACAGAATTAACTGAATATATCTGGTTGCTATTTTTAGCTGTCTAGGTCCTGTCTGCTTCCTGGTTGGTCCAGTTGTCCAGTATGCACACTGCTGCACTTCACACAAATGAGATAAGCACAGCCAAACCTGACATTCATTTCATCCATTCCCGTGATTGTGCTAAGTGCTGTATTGCACAAACACTGGCCACCAGAAAAAAAAATGAAAATTAAAAACACCAAGACAAAAAAAGGGAAAAAAGGGAAAAAAGGGACAGGTAATTGACATGGGGAAAACTCAGTATATGACATACACACTTGAAAATAATTATTCACTGAGATATGTCTACATAGATCTGGATTTGAACTTTCACTCCAATGAACCTTCAGAACACAGGATGGGTACCTTATCCCTCTTTGCCAAACAAACAGCTTTCCAGCAACAAACTGAAATCCTTCTGCACACAACCAACTGCAACATCATCTACAGTAATATGAAACTATGTAACTGTTATTAGTACATTTATTATTTATGGATATAGTGCACTTAGTGATCACACAACCTGTTTTGACTACTGCTTGCAAATATACAGTTATGTCTTACCGCTCTGTGTTTGTTGGTCATTTTTCAATTATCTGACCAGTAATCTGAAGCATGCAGTCTGTAAGTCATTCTATATCACTGGCCTTAAAATGTGCGAGGATATTAACTGAAAATAATACCATATGCAGTTGCCAACAAATTAGGGCAGGTTGGATGTTAAGGTACACAACCTGTGAATTGTTTGCTGCTTACTTACATTTCCAACCTTATATCTAACACTTTGTAGATCTAACCTGACACACCCACCAGATGTAAGGCAGTCTGCACTGCTGTTGTTTTTTCCTTCTCCCAACCAGTAATCATTTATAGTTGCAATCTATTAAAAACAGACACTGAGGGAGTACCTGCATTATGTTTATATCTCCTACATTTTATTTTATTTATTTTTATTTATTGACATTTGTTAACCGGGTTAGTCCAACTGGGCCTTTGGCCCATTTTCAGTGGAGACCCAAGGAGAAAAGCTCCAATACATAGAATAAAATTACAGAAAAAGTCACAACTTTGCAATAAAAAAATGTAACAGCAGTCTTTTTTACAAAAGAGTTGAACAATAGAATAGAATAGCAATGCATACAGACAATATTTGTTTTTACACAAGTTACATGTTACACTTGAGTAGTACAGCTGGCAAAAGCATGCATATAAGCTCAACAATTTTTGATGGCTGTAAATAGCTCATGTAGCTCAGACTAGTAGTAAGCTTAGACTAAGGTTCTCATTTCGATATTACACATTTTAATCAATGATTGGCATGATGAGGGCAGAATAATGAGGAACAATGACATTGTTGCTTTGCTCCCCCCCAAAAGAACAGGCAAATGACACATTTTGCTAACAAACCATCTTTGAAATGCTAAAAGTACTATATAAGGGAACTGTTTCTGAAACATATGTACACATTTATCGCAGAGCATTCCATTTTAAGGTATTCCCAATCACGTTACACATTCCCAATCATGTTACACATGTCTCAATGTGTAATATTGAAATGAGACCATTAGTGCAAGCCTACTACTAGTCTGAGCCACATGAGCTATTTACAGCCATCAAAAATTGTTGAGCTTATATGCATGCTTTTGCCAGCTGTACTACTCAAGTGTAACGTGTAACTCGTGTAAAATATATATATATATATATATATATATATATATATATATATATATATATATATATATATATATATATTGTCTGTATGCATTGCTACATGAATCCAAGTATTTGAGCTTTAGCAATTCTAATCAGTTCACACCTCATTTGCATATTCACCATGCTAACAGCCTTGAACACCATTATAAAAAGGCAGCCATGTAGTAGGCAAACTGATTGTGAAGAGACTTGTTTATGTGGAAAAGACTGAACATATGCTATTTCTTTTGGATATATCTGCACAGAGGATTACTGAACTTCAGAAGGTATATCCTTGCATTCTGTCAGCTACATACTGCATATGCTGGAGATTGGCAATACCTTAAAATGGAATGCTCTACTTTAAATGTGTACATATGTTTCAGAAACAGCTCCCTTATATAGTGCATTTAACATTTCAAAGATGGTTAGCAAAATGTGTCATTTGTCTGTTCTTTTGGGGGTGAGCAAAGCTGATTACTGTTATGGCACAAACAAGGATATGTTGCTATTGTTACTCACCTTATTTTGCATCCAGCATGTTGTTTGTATTTCAGTTCTGTAAATTGTTTTATGTTTCTCCGGTGGGTAATACTGCGAGGCTACCTTTACTGTTTAATCTGGGAACAGTTATTTTGTAGCTATGTGATACTTATTTGTATTATCCTTCTGTTATCTTTTAGAACACCTAGGAGTATGCCACCTAGGTGTGTCAATCCTCTGAAACTACCCCTTCACCAATGATGAGAATCATGTGATAGTGGATGCCTTTAGGCAGCATGGTTCCCTCCTGCTTGAAAGGGGATTGGGAGACATGGCATGCAGGATGCAAATTTGGTGCCAGAGTTTGGATGATGTGAAAGCCGTGGATGGCCACAGCAGGACATATGAGCGGGTGCACCACAAGACCACTGACATTATCATATCTGCACAGAGGAGAGCAGATGCAGTGGATAGCAACCAGATGGCTATCCCCCTGTGTTGCCATTAATTGTGATGATGTTGCATTTACATTTTGCTTAACTTCTTCCAGGACCATCTGGCTTGCAGAATAGAATACCATCTGCAGATGGAAAGCCAAACATTTTTATGTCAGTACTGCTGAGCAATTTAAAGAAATATTTTAGTGTGTCAGGCCTGCTGTGTATATTGTTGTACTGTCTTTAATAGTGGTGCCACTGTTAATTTGTTATCATATATTGGATGACAGTGGTATAGGCATTGCTTCCTTTTTTTGCTTTTCATCACAGGTGATCATGACAATGGATGTGTGGGACCTCTGCCACCTGATGTCAGTGAATTAACAGACTCTGATGATGCTGGTGACCAAACAGTGGCACAGTTGGTGGATTCAGAGGTTGAATCTGACACTGAGGTTGACATACAGCCATCCTCTGCAATTCCATCAGACACAGCCATTAAGCCTATGCCTACCCATTACAGTGAGTCCACAGATATTGGAAAGGTGGAGGGTGAGACAATTGATTAGGGAAGTGTGGGTACTGCAGCTTCAGAGCCTGTTGACTCTGGCCGTAGCCAAAGTGTTGGCAAGGTGTTACACAGGAGGGTTGTTAGGGGTGCTCAGATGATGCCTGCTGTCCCTCCTCCACCTGCTCCAGATGTCTCTTCCCGTCCCACTCAGTGTATTTTTAGGGCCATCGTGGAGGCACAGCCATGTTCCCATAGGTGCTCCAGACAAATGCTCAGGATTGTAGATTTTGCACAGGCTGACATGCATGACTGCATCCACTGTGCTGCTGATTCAATAGATCAGACAAATGACATGTTGAAATGTGCGGTGTCTATGAGGGAATGGGGGTGTCTGTCAAGGAATGAGCATTGTCTATGATGGAATGTCTGCTGGGAGGGGAACAGCATCCTCATGGGCATAGGTCAGTCACATCATCTTCTGTTAGCCAATGTGGCCATGCCAGTGGCGGCTGGTGACTTCAAATCAAAGGGGACTGCAGGAGACAGCTGAATGGATGGAGTCAATGGGAAGGGGTGTGGCCAACTTGAAAGAGGTGGGGCCATGCTCAAAAAACACAAAAACTGGGACTTAATTAAATATGCTACCCTGGGTGCCAAACTGTGATTATGAGAGTCCAATCAAGACAAAATGAAGTGGCAAAGAAAAAAAATATTTCAGTGCATTGGCTACATCATGACAGCTTGCTTAATATCTACGTGGAAACAAAAAGGTTGTGAGGCATTTAAAAATAAATTACTTTTTAAATACATTCCTGGAATGCCAGTCAAAATCAAGTATAAAAAAAACAAGCAACACTCAAGTCAACTAAAACCACTCCACATCTCCTTTACTTATAATTTATATTCAGCTTTATAAAAGTACCAATTAACATGCAGCCAACAAGCACAACATGCATTTTCTGAATAATAAGAAGCATAAATCAACAGTATAAAAACATGACAGAAAACCAGAACATTCTGCAAAATCAAGGACAGATTAAAAGCCACTGTACTTGTATCAACCTTGGATGGGGGGATACTCTCTCTGCACACTTGCACTGCATAACTGCTCTTTGCCTTGCTTGAACACATCCAAAGTCACTGCGTGGGGGAGTGGGGTACAACAAGTTATGTCAGAATTTGAAATATCTCTGGCTGATGGTGATGGCCCTGACACATTTGTCATACTCCCAACCTCAGAGCAAGAAATCTGGACAAAGACCAACAAAATGAGAGGACAAAGGCCAAAGAATAGGGACACATTTTAAATATTGGTCTTATAAACTTAGAAAGTTGTTAGAATAACTGGATTTGTGTTAACATGCATTTTCTGAAGGATATGAAGTCTGGAAATCAAATATATGTCATTATTTAGGGGCTTTAATCCTTAGATCATCCCAGTGATTTGTCAAAAAAACACAATTTTTAAGAGGAACAGACCAAAATTTTGAGGCAAAAATCTGGACATTGTGCAAAAATCCATATAGTTGAGAGGTATGGCATGGTCCTTCAGCTATATTTTATATTTATAATTAAAATGTATATACCTATGAACCAAAAATAGCAGTTTTTGTTACTGCATCAGAACATGAGTCAGTCATTTAGAATGTCCCCTCCACTGGACAACAATGACTTCATATTTTTTATGCAATTGAGGACAGCTTAGTTATTAGAAATGTTATAACAGCACTACTGCCTATATATAACAAAGATCTTTTCTGACAGGGAACTGTGGCAATTGCTGTTTGCCAAACAAATTTCCTTCCAAATCCAATCTATAAAATAAACAAGCTAAGGCCAGCCTTTATTTAGAACTGCCAAGTTAGTGTTAAGTTCAGACAGTTAAACAAACGGGTATCTAAAGAATTCTCATTGGCACAGCGGGCTCCTATTTACAGTGAGGAATGGTTGAAAGTAACGTGTACTACTATCCAAAAATCAAAGTTGCCCCCTGTTTCTGCTAGAGGAAATGCCATGCTTAATACTCTCAATTTGAAATTACTTAAAGATAGTTTCAGTCCACCCCATACAAACAAATTAAATGTCTCTATTCACACAGATGCAATGAGGCCATCAATTTAATCATACCTCCCATCTCTTTAACTATATGTGAAAAATCATTTGCAAATTGGCCCAAGCCTGTTGGAACAATCTGCCTAAACAAAATCTGCTCAATAGAAAGCATTTTTCAATTAAAAAATGAAGAAACCCCTCACACTAGAAAGCAAATGCACTGGTTTCAGAGACACTAGTTAGCATTGTTAACCACTGTTTGGACACCATGTGTGACTGATTTACAGTTTCAGAACTTTTTTTTCAGTAAGACTTGTTTAGTTGACTGTGTGCACCATGTATACATTAATATTTTCTTATATTATATCTGTGTGTCTGTATATATTGTCTCTATCTCAGCAATTGTTATGCCTTTACGATCTTGGCGTGATCTGTTTACCACAATTTATATACCACTGTAATTGCTGATGTCATTGCCAAATGGATGGGGTTGTGACTGAAAAGAGTTTTGAAACATTCCACTAACCCAGTTGGCATAAATAAATAAATACATAAATTGAAGATGGTTATGCTATAATTATCTTAGAAGTAATGAAAAGGCCAAACTTGCTTCTTCACTATGCACACATGCTAAACTTAAATCAACAGCTGCAATTTTCTCACATTCAATTCAACAAATGCAAATATAAGATTTTGATTTCAGATTAATATTTTGTACTTCTTCTTCTTCTTTCAGCTGCTCTCATTAGGGGTCACCACAGCAGATCAACTGTTTCCATTTCTTCCTGTCCTCTGCATCTTGCTCTGTCACACCAACCGCCTGCATGTCCTCTCTCACCACATCCATAAACCTTATCTTAGGCCTTCCTCTTTTCCTGTTACCTGGCAGCTTCATCCTTAGCATCTTTTTCCCAATATACTCTGCATCCCTCCTCAGCACATGTCCAAACCAATGTAATCTTGCCTCTCTGTCTTTGTTTCCAAACCTTCCAACCTGAGCTGACCCTCTAATATACTTATTCCTAATTCTGTCTATCCTAGCCACACCCAGTGCAAATCTTAACATCTTCAACTCTGCTACATCAAGCTCTGACTCCTGCCTTATTGTCAAAGCCACTGTCTCCAACCCGTATAGCACAGCTGGTCTCACTACCCTCTTGCAGAACTTCCCTTCACTCTTACTGGTACTCGTCTGTCACAAATCACTCCTGGCACTCTTCTCCACCCACTCCATCCTGCCTGCACTTTCTTCTTTACCTCTCTTCCACACTCACCATTACTCTGAACTGTTGATCCCAAGTGCTTAAACTCATTCACCTTTGCCACCTCTACTCCCTGCATCCTCACCATTCCACTGTCCTCCCTCTCATTCCCACACGTATATTCTGTCTTAGTCCTGCTGACCTTCATTCCTCTTCTCTCTAGAGCATATCTCCACCTCTCCAGGGTCTCCTCCACCTGTTCCCTACTCTCACTACAGATCACAATGTCATCTGCAAACATCATAGTCCACGGGGACTCCTGTCTGATCTCATCTGTCAACCTGTCCATCACCATTGCAAATAAGAAAGGGCTCAGAGCTGATACTTGATGTAATCCCACCTCCACCTTAAACGCATCTGTCACTCCCACTGCAGTCCTCACCGCTGTCACACTACCCTCGTACATATCCTGTACCACTCTTACATGATTAATATTTTGTACTGGATAAACTAAAAGGCTAGTGTCTAAGCTGTATAAAAGTACGTTCAGCTTATTATTAGGAAGTAACATAAATAAATCACATGACTACAATGAAATGTTGAAAACAGAAAATGAAACGTCATGGAAATATTAATAAAAATTGTATCTTAAATGTCCCTCACTACACAAAACTGCAGTTTACATGATTCATGACATCATAGAATGAATATTTCCTCTGATAAAACTACTGTTAAAATTACATCATCAGTAGACTCCTCAACATGAAAGCATCACTTTAATAAACTCAAACATATATAATATGAATATTATAAAGATGTGATATACACTGATGCACCTTGGATTTGTTGGATTTCTTGTCATTTACCATTAAGATTCCTCCCTAGATGGAACCCTTCAAAAACAGGCACGGCCCACCCAATTTCAAAAAATAGAAGCAAACAATTTCTGTGTGTGCTTACATCCTGTGACTGACCAGTGTTCTGTCCAACTATAGGTTGTCTGTCTTGCAACCATAGTTTTCCATGATTGGCTCTGAGTTCTGTATAATCATTTTTATTTATTTTTTTATTTAACATTTGTTTGCAGTGGTGGTGCTGCGGTAGCATTGTCGCCTCACAGTTAGACATTGCACGTTCAATTCTCAGTTAGAGCGTCTTCTGTGTGTCGACATGCGTGAATGGGTGCTCCTTCATTGAAGGTTGTGCATTATGCCCGGCAAGCCAGCACGTAAAAATCTACTGTCAATTATTAGCAGACCGGAGTTCCGCTGTGGCGACCCCTAACCAGGAAAAGCTGAAAGACAGTTTATTTAACATTTGTTTACCAGGAAAGTCCGACTTGGAACAAAGCCAATTTTCAGCAGAGGCCCGGGTAAAAATGCTCCATATGCATGTTTTTGTAAATATCTTATCATGACAAAAGTAAAATAGACATGATAGAATTAAATAATTATTCACCATGAAAACTGCCCAGAAAACATGTCATTTACAATGGCCCATATCCAAATTAGACATTTTTGAAGATTAGAGCTACTCAGATACAGCTATCATTAGTACTGATGTGGTTATCTTTGTAGTGTCCCTTTTTCTTGAAGCTTTAGCTAGAGTTTATAGAATGAATAGAAAAATTTAATTCGGAAAGACTATTTATTTTGCTAAATTTAATCAGAAATGTTTATAACATTATTGTCTATGGCAGTGTATCTTAGACACCCTGATTTCTCTATAGTTTTCTTTTCAATGCATTTCTTATATCTATATCTGTCTGTCTATCTATATTGATTTATTTATTTACTGAAGTCTGGTACCCAGGATATTGAGCTGACCCATAATGCCCCTTCTAGCCTCAGTCCAGGAGGTATGCAAAATATTTAAGTATTGAAGAAAATGTTTAGAATTTCACTAAAAAGATCAACGTTGGGGTCTTGTGACAAAACTGTATATGCATTGTTGAAAAATAGTTTACATAAGAAGATGTAAAATACCGCTGTGCTGAATTTTAGTGTTAAGGTTTATTCTTACAAACTAGTACATACATATACTTAACACTTTAAACTGTGTACACATTAATAATTATTTTTGTAAACAAGACTGAATAAGTTGACTATAATTGTTAGCATCTTTTTTAACAGCTGCAGATCATAGCAGGGCACATTCCACATTAGCTGCTATAGTAGTATTAATTTAGTAAATATTGATTACACATACCACCAAGAAAAGAAAGTACTAGTCACTTGAACTTCTTCAGTCTTTCAGCTGTGTCAGTCAATCACCTCCAAACGAAGTTAGGAATTCAATTATTTATTAGCCTCAGTACTCAGGTAATAATCAGGTTGATTTCCTTAAAAAAAAAATCCAATTGCAAATGAGTTAACTCACTTAACTGACTGCAACTGTTTGCTTCTCGCTCTTTTCCCAGCACATAAAGCCCGGAAAGATAGCGAGGACCAATCAGTAGCCATTCAGCCCATCCACGTCATGTACGTGACTGCGGACGTGGCAGTCCGAGCCCCTTCCATTTCTATGCGGTTACAAACCACATAGACTTCTGGGCATCACACTGATGCCTTCACTCGTTAATTAGGACTGTTTTTACAGCAGGCTGTAGTGGATTTATTATTTTATTTACAGAAACAAAATGAAACCCGGAACTCAAACTGTGCAAAGTACACATGCTTGCAGACTTTATCGAGTCAGTCGGAATAAAGCAGCCGGCTGAGCTTAAGAAAGACAGAGTAAATATTTAATTGAATTAATTTATAGTTAAAAAGTTCTTTTTTTCTTTTTTCTTGATGGCAGGGCTGCAGTCCTGCAATCGGATGGAACGAGCCACCACTGGACCATGCCCAATAACTGTCCCATAGTGGCAGCACTTCCAATGCTCCATCAGTGAGTGAGCTGTTCATGCCCAGACATGGCAGGCCATGGGGTTGTGATCCTGGGAATCCCCATGAAGGGACGTCATTCAGCAGATATTACTCACTTTCAGGTTGCAGCAGTGCATCTGGCCATGGGCGTGGATATTCCAGTGTGACTCTTGGCAGGAACAGTTTTTGTGGTTGGGATGACAGGAATAAACTGCCACCTCTACCATGCATGGCTCACACCTGTCAAATATACCAAGGTGTGAAGCTAGCACAGAGCTTGGCTGTGTTCACGCAGAAACTCACACACCAATTTCACCTGAGGACCCCTACAGACACACACACAACAGTTACATGGTTTCAGTCATGCAGCTTGATACACATTTTGTCTCACTGGCCATTTGCTGGTTTATCCAAATGTCTTCCTGCTTCTCTTTCTTACTGACAGACACTGACCAACCTTTTCTGTCAACCTAGGCTTCCTGCCCCCCCTCCCAAACAACACCCTGTGCAAGTGATGATAACTGTGCCATATCCCTGTTTATCTTTTGAATGCAGGGATGCATAAGCTTTGTGTCTGATGCTCAGGCTGCATAGCTGACTTAGTACTTAACATATCTGCATTTGTGGTGTTGAACTTGTTAGTGTACATTTGACTTATATTCACCTTGGAAAGTTAGACAGTTGATAGCATCAACATTTCCCAACTTTATTGTAAATGATGTTATGAGGGTTGTGAAGTCTGAAACTGCAATGTGTTTCATTACTTTACAACGTTTCTCGTTAATCATTTTCCAGTACAAATGTGTAGTGCTAAAGTGAGGGCATGCAGTGATCATCAGTACTTTTGAGAGGTATGACTGTGTGAATCTTTGATGCCTGAGCCTACTACTTAATAATGGACACATATAAGTCAAATAAGTCTTTGCTGTTACATGTTAAGGCAATTTCTATACAAATCTACCACCTTTTCCTTGCTTACAGTACCAAGTAATGAAATACAAGGATATGCTACTCATTCATATTATTAGACAATATACTCCAGGTTGAAGACCTACCTTGTAAATGCAGCAATTGTCACAGTTTTAGTTCAGAGCTGACTCTGTGTGATGCAAGCATTACACAGTCAATACACTGGGAGGCAAAGGTTGTGAGAGTTGCCTGGCATCAGTGTTACTATATGTATGTGTATAGGAGGAAGGTTTTAGGCCCCTAGTTGATGTGTGAGTGTGCTATGCATTGTCTCTTACTCAATGCAAGGGCATATTTAGCATGCCTACATCTGCCTACACCCACAGCAGCTGGTGGTTCCCCCTCTGATTCCTCATCTAGCAGCAGCCGTGGTAAATTTGGCTTTGATGGTAGGATGTGTGCACTCTCTCCTTGCTGATCTTGCTGAAGCTGGTTTCTCAGCATGATGCTGTGTAGCATGGCACATATGTGAATAATTCAGTACATGTCCATAGATTGTTCTGCAGAGCTCCCCCAGATGTATCTAGGCACTCGAACTGTAACTTCAGTAACCCAAACACACAGTCTATAACTTTCCTGGTTTGAGCGTGTGCCTCATTATCCCTTTCTTCAGGGGGGTGGGTGTGCATTTCTGAAGAGTGTCATCAGCCATGGTTCCAGTGCATAACCTGTATCCCTCAGTAAATGACCCCATGGGATATCCCCCCCTAGCAAACATCCAGTGCACTTCAGAGATGTGCCAGATATGTGAGTCATGGTTGCTGCCATGGTTGCCAACACACACGTTCATCATCATTCTCTTGGCATTACACACAACTTGGCAGCTAATAGACTGGTAGCTCTTTCTGTTTATATAGAGCCTACCCTGTTCCCTGGGTGGTGCCTTCATTTCTATATGTGTGCAATCTATGGCACTCAGTACTTCAGGGTAGTGTGCTACATGGTAGAACTCCTACATACTTCTGGCCCTCTCCTCAGGAGTACAGGCAAAATATATATGGTGACTGGCATGTCGGAGCATAGCTTTCTCTAAATGGTGTAGAATCCTGGATGCTGATGCTTGTGACACCTCCAGCATCTCCCGTGTTGGTGTCTGAAAGGTAGCTGTAGCTAAGATTGTGAGTGCTACACATACCATTGTCTTCACTGGGATGATTTCCACTCGGTTGGTCCTGGTTGTGAGTTGAGGATAAAACACTATTAGCAGCAGGAAAAAGTCAGCCCACCTCTAGAAAATGTTTTATGTTCATTTATTCACAGGTAATTCCAGAATATAAAATCAGATTGAGGGCTTTCATCCCCCATATAACAAGGACTTCATCAGAATAATGGAGTTGCCCATTCTGGCTCATTTCTATACAATAATAATTAATGATATCACAATTATGAAAAGTGTTTTAAAGGCACCATCCAAAAAAAAACACTTTATAAAACACATACTGATAATACTGTTGAATATAAAAACCATATTGTTAAAAAATACCCTAAAACAACAATTTTGTTTATTGTTGCTTAAAATATCTATTAACATTTTTTTCAAAACATTTACATAATAGATTTTCTGAAGAGAATGGTTTTGAGAGAAATAACATCATTAAGACCTGGTTCTTGCCCAGCTTGTAATCTTATTTGCCATTTTACCTCTCTCTCTCGATAAAACTTCTATAGTCACCACCCTAGGGATTGACATGACTTGCTCTAATATAGCAAAAATAAAACTGGAGCAATTAATAACTGTGGTGGAATTATTATAAAGTGCATTTTTCATGTTTTTTTTGAGGATATCTGGTACACGTGTTCATAAACCCTGTCCCTTAACCATGTCTTGGTTTTCCCTACATAATATGCTGGACAGGATTTACACATGGCAAGATAAGTCACCCCAGTGGACTGACAATTACCCCAACAAATTTAACTTCAGATTTTGTCATATTCTCCAAAACTGCTACCTTTTTATCAAATATATATTTGCATTGTCAACACATCCCACACTTGGTTGTGCCACATTTCTCTGAATTCCTACAATTTAGAGTTTGTTCTAAACTCTTCTTAAGGTTAATACCTGTTTTGAAGACAATGGTGGATTTGCGCACTACCATAGATCTTAATGTGGGGTTACTTCTCAATATAGCACAATTGTTCTCCATAATATTCCTAACTTTATACACCCTTCCCCAGTAGGAGATGACCATTGCTCTTTCAAAAATGTTCTCATCCTAACTTGTATGTTCTCGTAACGGTATTGTACTACCTAACAACGGCTTATATTTTTCCTCATTCTTTTCTAAAAAATTCCACATTATCATTGACCAAATTAACAGGCTAACCTCTCTCATAAGACATCTCTGCCACTTTTTGCAACTCTTCATTAAGATTACTGACTGTAAATGTCATTTGGGCAACCCGTACTAATTGTCCTTTGACAATACTTTTCTTTGGATGGTATGGGTGACTACTTGCATATTATAAATATGAGTTACTAAAAGTAGGTTTTCAATATACCTTAGATTTTAACCAATTTCTAGTCTTTTCAATGAAGGTGTCCAAGTAATTAATGCTATGGGGACTGCTTGTATACGTAAATCTTAAGACACTAGTTGTTCCATTCAAATAATCTATAAATTCCTGCATTCTAACTTATGTACCACTCCATAGAATAGACTTGTCATCCAAACAATCTGACATACATTTAAACATGCTGAAAAAATTCACTATCAAAAACCTTAATGGACTCCCATTCAAAAAGCACCAAGTTCACATGTATGGGAGCACAAGAAGCTCCCATAGCAACACCTTTGTTCTGTTTGAAGTACTCAGCCTCAAAGTATATGTAATTGTAGTCAAGGACCAAACCCATAAGGTCAGTGATTAAGTTCAACTTGTCATTAGAAAAATTAGTGTTTCTATGTAAACAATCCAGGAATAGTTCCATCCCTTCATCTGTTGGAATGCATGTGAACAAGTCCACATCATCTATAGTTAGGAAGAAAACATCTCCATTGCACAAGGTGTCTTTTATTCCACTTAAAAAAATCCTAGGAATCTTTGAGAAGATGTTGTGTACCATTGGATACATGTTACAGCAACTTGTCAATAACTACGCCAAAGATGTACCTTTTGGAGCTTTGCCCTAAAACTATGGGTCTAAACACTAAATTATCAAGTTTTTCATCCAATACTTTTAAAGCATACAATTCACCTTTTCCAAAATATGTAAGGTGGGGTCTAGGGGTGCTCTTAGTTAATGGTGCTTTTAGATCTTATATCAATGATGCTCACTTTCCCTTGGTTCATGTCTTTGTTTTTAAACATGTAAGCCAAATTTAACTTCTTCATATACAGTTTTAACTCTGAGATGATGTCTGTATAATCAAAGTTACTTGTTGGCACAAATTTTAGCCCTTTCATAAATAATGGAAAATGCTCTTTGGTAAGGGCAATATCAGACAAATTATAAATATGGTACCCCTTGTAGGTATGGACTATTCCTTCTTTTTGTATTTCTCCATCCACTGTGTTATTTTTCATCTCCCCTAGCTGTTTCTGTTCCTCCACTCTCTTTGTAAAACTTTGGGCTCTATTTCTTCCTCTAAGCCTACATCCCATTTCTGATGGCCTTGAAAAAAATGTTGATTATTCCCATTAATGAATGGTCTCTGACCATACCACTGCTTTTTACTAGATACATAACCATCATCATTTTGTATAGTCCCTGTTTTTCTTTCATAATCATTAAACTCCTGCTTTCCATGCTTCATGGGATATGCTTTATTTTCTTTATATTCTAAAAGATCTCTTTGAATTGTACTGCATTTTTTCCTCAAATACCTTATCACATTTATTTTCCACCACGTTCATTTGCTTGAAATACAAATTATCATACTGTGGAAATAAGTCTTCCTTAATATCATTGTTCAACTTTTCAACATCACTAGAAAGTTGACACAACCTGGTATTACATTTAATAACTTTTTATTAAAAAATTTACTTTTAATATTTTTTCATTGAAAATTTTGAAGTTTTACAAAGAGAGTGGAGGAACAGACACAGCTAGGGGAGATGAAAAATAACACAGGGGATGGAGAAATACAAAAAGAAGGAATAGTCCGTAACTACAAGGGGTACCATATTTATAATTTTTCTGATATTGCCCTTAACAAAGAGCATTCTTCATTATTTATGAAAGGGCTAAAATTTGTGCCAACAAGTAACTTTGATTATATAGACATCATCTCAGAGTTAAAACTGTATATGAAGAAGTTAAATTTGGCTTACATGTTTAAAAACAAAGACATGAACTGAGGGAAAGTGAACATCATTGATATAAGATCTAAGAGCACCCCAAGACCCCACCTTACATATTTTGGAAAAGGTGAATTGTATGCTTTAAAAGTATTGGATGAAAAACTCTTTGAACAACTTAAGAAAGGAAGACAATGAACGTTTAGAACAGCTTAGAAAAGACAAAACTATTAGAGTCATGTGGCCTGATAAGGGAGGGGTACACTGATATTTGATGCATTACAATATTCTCAAAAGACTTTTAAGATGCTCAATGATACTAATACATATTCACATGTTTCCATTAATGAGATCAATATTAGTTATTGTAGAATTGATTGTAACTTAGAAGAATATCTATTAGATGGAAGAATTACACCTGAGGTGTATGGTTATCTAAAAGTAAAAAATCCCATTATAGCCACTATATTCGGAATTCCAAAAACACATAAAGGGCTTGATAATTTAGTGTTTAGACCCATAGTTTCAGGGCAAGGCTCAAAAACGTACCCCTTCCGGGTAGTTATTAGCAAGTGGTTGAAACATGTATCTAATAGTTTACAACATCTTCTTAAAGATTCCTGGGATTTTTTTTAAGTAGAATAAAAGACAACTTGTGGGATGATGATATTTTCTTCCTACTATAGTTGTGGTGGACTTGTTCACATGCAATCCAAAAGATGAAGTGATGGAACTATTTCTAGATTGTTTACATAGAAACACTAATTTTTCAAACAACAAGGTAAACATAATCACTGACTTTAACGGTTTGGTCCTTGACTACATTTACATATGCTTTGAGGCTGTGTACTTCAAATAGAACAAAGGCATTGCTATGGGAGCTTCTTGTGCTCCCATACATGTGAACTTGGTGCTTTTTGAATGGGAGTCCATTAAGGTCTTTGATAGTGAATTTTTTCAGCATGTTAAAATGTACGTCAGATTTTTGGACATTTTTATTCTATGGATTGGTACGGAAGCTAGAATGCAGGAATTTATAGAATGCTTGAATGGAACAACTGGCTTCTTAAGATTTACGTATACAAGCAACCCCCATAACATTAATTAGTTAGACACCTTCATTAAAAAGACTATAAATGGGTTAAAATCTAAGGTCTATAGAAAACCTATGTTTAGTAACTCATATTTAGAATATACAAGTAGTCACTCATACCATCAAAAGAAATGTATTGTCAAAGGATCAATCCAAAGAGAGGTTTTGCATGTAGGGCAGGTACAAAAGGCCAAAAAAGTAAGCACAAAGTCAAAAAAGAGGCCAGCACCAAGAATGATAACTCGGTTTATTCTGAGTATAAAACATCAGACTGGTTTCAGCACATTTTCCTTCATCAGTGATTACTATATAACTAGGTCAGTCATACATTTATATATCCAGCATTAATTGTCAATTAATTTTGAAAACATGTGGATAGTCAAGTTGGGGGCTTTATTTTCCCCGGGTCTTAATGACCATTTGCAACTTTTTAAAATGCATTCCCACAAAATTCCTTCATGATTTTTTTCATGATATATAGGGATGCGTATTTATTTTCTTTACGGTGTCTTTAAATGTCTTATTGATTAACAGACAATTAATGCTGGATATATAAATGTATGACTGGCCTAGTTATATGGTAATCACTGATGAAGACAAATATGCTGAAACTGGTCTAATTTTTATATACTCAGAATAAACTGAGTTATCATTGTCAAAGGACAATTACTATGTGCTGCCCAAATTACATCTGCAGTCAGTGATCTCAATGAAGGGTTGCAAAAAGTGGCAGAGATGATTTATGAAAGAGGTTACCCTGCTAATTTGGTCAAGGAGAATGTGGAATTTGTTAGAAGAGAATAAAGATAAAATATAAGCCCTTGTTAGGTAGTACAATACCATTAGGAGAACATACAAGTGAGGATGGGAAACATTTTGAAAGAGCAATGGTCATCCTGTATTGTGGAAGGGTTTACAAAGTTAGGAATATTATAGAGAACAATTGGCCTATACTGAGAAGTAACCCCACATTAAGAACTTTTGTAGAAGTCAAACCCACCTTCATCTTCAAAACAGGTATTAACCTTAAGAAGAGTTTAGAACAAACTCTAAATGGTAGGAATTCAGAGAAATGTAACACAACCAAGTGTGGGATGTGCTCACAATGTAAATATATATTTGATAAAAAAGTAGTGGTTTTGGAGAATATGTAAAATCTGAAGTGAAATTTGTTAGAGGTAATTGTCACTCCACTGGGGTGATTTATCTTGCCATGTGTAAATCCTGTCTAGCATATTATATAGGGAAAACTGAGAGATGGTTAAGGGACAGGATTTATGAACACATGTATCAGATATCCACGAAAAACATGGACCATGCACTTTATAAACATTCCACCACATGTATTAGTGTTCCAGTTTTATTTTTGCTATATTAGAGCGAGTCTTGCCAAACCCTAGGGTGGGGTGACTATAGAAGTTTTATCAAGGAGAGAGTGGTAAAATGGCAAATACGATTACAAGTTGGGCAAGAACCAGGTCTTAATGACATTATTTCTCTCAAACCTATTCTCATCAGAAAATCTATTATGTAAATGTTTTGAAAAAAAATGTTAATAGATATATTTAAGCAACAATAAACAAAATTGTTGTTTTAGGGTATTATTTTTAAGAATATGTTTTTTATATTCAACAGTATTATCAGTATGCCTTTTATAATGTGCGTTTAGGATGGTGCCTTTAAAACTCTTTACATAATTGTGATGTCATTAATTATTATTGCATATAAATGAGCCAGAATAGGCAACTCTTTTATTCTGATGAAGTCCCTGTTATATGGGGGATGAAAGCTTGAAGCTGTGGCTGAACACTTTGGTCGTGTTTTTGGTTGCTCTGAGTTGAAGAT
Organism: Protopterus annectens; assembly: GCF_019279795.1. Lineage (NCBI taxonomy): Eukaryota > Metazoa > Chordata > Ceratodontiformes > Protopteridae > Protopterus > Protopterus annectens. The sequence continues at coordinate 894,038,119 of NC_056745.1, forward strand.
GACAGAGGTTGCAGAATTCCTGTAAATTGCCCTTATCCACCCTGTTCTGCTCTACAATTTCCATATCATGTAGGTTGTGAAAAGTTAAATGGGGCTTGAAAACTCTTCTCCTTCTAGACCTTGGTCTATTGGCAGCAGCATAGGCTTCAGCTTGTTGCACATACAAATGTATTAAAGCAGTAACAGCCCCTAACATTCTTTCCCTGTAGACTTCTTTCTGTGGCTGTATTCCAAAAGGTTTTGGAATTCTCAGGGGAAAACCACCACTGAGTCTACACTAGTGCTTTAGAATTTGTTGAATAGCTCCACCATTTAGGATCAGTCGATTAACATGCAATTCACCTGCTTATGCTATAATTAGCATGCCACAGTTTTTATTTTGTTTGTGCTGTGGTGTGTGCCTCTACACAGCACTTACTGATTCTAAAACCCTATACTACCCTGTAGGGTTTATTAAATCCCCCCATATGTTTATTCCATCTTATGACAATTGTTAAAACATACTTTATGAAAAATGGTGAATGAATATAACAGAAAAAGGTATAGCATCAAGAAACAGTACAAAATGAACAATGACCAATTATACTCATGTTGCTATACAGTAAAAAAGATACCTGCAAAGCAAATATGAACAAATTCAAATTTGGTGTTATAAGCAATATCCTGAATTGCATTGATGTTACATAGCAGGATCATTTGTATATACTTTGCAAGATAGAGAGTAGCATATGCATACATGTATAGGTATATGCTTATATATACATGTAAAGTATGCATACAGATCGACACATTATATACATATAATTATAATATTTTGATAAATATGCAGTTTCTCTCCAGTATTTAAATCAGAACACCAAAAACAGATGTTCCACAACTCAGAAAATTAATGCCCAGACCCACAAATGTGAGAAACTAAACTAAAAACATATTTTTGAAGGGGTCAATCCTACTGCTTACCTTCTTAGCTGATATATACCAACATCATATTAAAACTTAAATGAGAAATCTTCTAAAGCAAAGGAGTCATCACCCGCACACCCTTAGAAATTGCTGCAGCAATGAGTTCCTATGGAAACAACAATCAATGTTCAAAAAAATGCATTGTCAAAATGCAAAGAAACCACATGTGCATGCATCTATCTACCTAGCTATTTATAGAATGATAGATAGATAGATAGATAGATAGATAGATAGATAGATAGATAGATATGCCCCCATATTTAATAAAATACATGTAGGCATAGTGTAGAGCCTACACAGAAGTTACAATGTCTGTGTACGCAGTTCCACCACGGTAGTGCACCATGCATATTAATGATGGCTCATTGCTGAGGGAGAGTCATGGAACATGGTTATTGAATCAGTGTAGGGAGTGTGTGACTAACTGTGTCCATAGATGTGTAACATGACCCCTATACTGTACAAGTGCATTGTATCCAAGCATTTAATTTTAGTGTAATTGTTTTTTAAGTTTGCATAGTGTGCCACTGAGCGAAGCAATTGACACATGCCAGACATCTAAAAATAGAACCCGGATGCATTTAATTTGTGATGCAAAGATCAAGTTTAACCATAGCTTAGCGGGTTTGTGTGGTGCAGCACAGTACTTAGCAGTGCTTAAAGGTAGCTCAGTGGTATATATAAAAGTATAGAAGCATCCCACATATCTATGTAGCCAAGCAGTTAGAGTTGCACCCTTATGTGTAGTAGGTGCAGGGTTTGAATACTAGGAAGGAAAATTAAGCATTTTTTCCAAAGACAAATTATTATCATTATTTTTCAATCCTGATCTGTTGCACTCAACTAAACTCTGCTAAGACCTGCTCAGACCTGCTAAGAACTACTTAAACAATCTCTCTTTATGCACTGCTTGGCATTGCTTGGCTATGCTTAGCTGGTTTGCACACTGCTAAGCACTATTAAGCATTGCAAGTTTAAGCACAGCTCAGCTGCACTGGTTTGTGTGGTGCCAAGCAACATGCTGCATTTTTAAAAATTGCCCAATGACATGTAAGGGTAGGAAAACAGTCTATATTAAGCACAACAGGTGGGAATACAACATAACCAGTTGGAGTGTGTACTGTGCAGAAACTATGGCAGGCATTGTAGAGGATGAAAGCTTCTGGGCACATCAGTGGGGCATTGTGGAGTCCAGGATCATGGTTGGACTCCTGATGAAAGACCATGAAGACCAGCTGCTGCAGGGGCAGTCCCAGGGCTCAGAGTGCAAGGCAGAGGCCTGGGACCTGCTGGCGCACCATTTCTGCCCCACACAGGTGAGCAGGTCTGTCACCACTATGATGACCTGAAGCATCAGAAGGGGGATCCTCTGGACACCTGAGTCCTGGAAGCTCGGGATGGGAATGCCCCACAAGTTGGTAAGTACTGTTAGCATAGTTTTGCCAATACCTAATCTGAATGTTTGATAGACAGGTATGCATAATGCTGTTCTTTTCTCCCTACAACTGCAAAGGCGAGAGCTCGCAACCTAAAAGCACATGCAGGGCTCTAGGCCAGGTTTGCTGTGAGTGTGGTGAGCACACATTAATTTTCAATCTATAGTCAAATAAGCAAGAAAGAGTAAAGCACTAACTGCCAATACGTACATACAGTAAAGATGTGTGTACTGCAAAAAGGGGCATGTGTTTTATTACTGTTATGTATTACAATGGTTGAGTATTAACATATCTTGTTGAATTACCTATGTTGTTGGCCTTATGCCATAACTGTTACTGGCATGCTGTTAATATACTAACTGTTATGTCTGGGGGCACATGCATCTCTGATTCCACAGCACCCTCCCTGTCCAAGGTGTTTACCCCCCTCATGTGTCACACACTGCCCCTGTATGCTGTCTTGTTGGTCTTGTCTGTCTGCAAATGCAACCTCTTCTACCCAACTTACCTCCCCTTATGTTACTACATCCCTCCCCCAACATTCCACTCTCTTTTTAAAAAATGTGCACCTGTCCCACAAAAAAATATTGCCCATACATAGCTCTCCATTTCACATATCTGCCCACTGGACAAAATTAATTAGGTCCAATTGGTTTAGCAACACATTTATGTTGTCCTCACCCCTCCCTCTGTGGTTTGAGGGTACAAATTAATGTAAAAATCTGTACAAATGCACAGCTGTTGCTGTACAAAAAATAGAAAGCTATGGTCCTTTCCTACACCCATCCTGCACATCCCTCCCTTCCTTTCAGTATGTTTTCCCCCCTGTTTGCCCCATTTCAGCATTGTCATATCACCCCCATTTTCTTTTCTTTTTAAAATTTCTAGTACGGGTTTGCCTAGAGCTAAGCAGCCCACTGCACAAACCCACTGAAATTTTCTTTAATGTGCCTTAATGATCTTATGTGTTTCTCACAGTGTTAGACTCATCTGCAAAATAATTACCCCTAGCAAGTCTCGGACCTAGGCCCTTATCAACTACAGCATAGTGCATTAGCCCACTAGGCCACTCACCTCTTGATTAAAGCATGTGTATTCAGCAAAATATACTTATTGCCACTGACAGACCATAAGTACAACTACAGGGAAAGATGGGAGGGTCCCTGGGACTCTGATGCAAAAAAGCACACCAGTTCACAAACAAATAAATAATAATGGATGTATGTGAAGCCTGTAATAGCAGGTAAATGTACACTTTTACCAGTGGCATCTTTAAACACACCTGCTAAGGCAGCAATGACAAAGTACATGTGTACAACTGGGACACTGCTGCAGAACATCTGCCTTTGACAGTCATGCACATAATGATAGCTGCAGACAATGTGTGTCACATACTGAATGTATGCACATATATCTTGCAAATTCACCTACTCCAGCACTGACTCATTAGTTCAGTCTGTTAAATTCCTTGCATACAGTACATTTTGCCACCCAGAGTACTGGGTTCGAATCCAGTGTGTTACATTTCAATTGCATTGTTGTGGAGACAGCAAGTAATGACTGAGTCATGCAATTTTAACGCATTTGGGTTGCTGCTATTGAATTAACTGCTACTCATGTTTGCAAGTCAAAGGCCTGTAGGTAGGGGCACACTGCACATATTCTTATAGCCTAACTTTATGTTGCCTGCTACTCTCTGAGTGGCACTGTTACATAACAGATGTACCCTAAGCACATGCCTCGACTTGATGTAAAGGGTACCCTTACACTGGCTCTGCTGCAACTACAGAGCTGTCACTGCTACCTCAGTTACACATACAGCTTGCTGTCCTCCAAAGTGTTCACACTCCCCAGTATGTGTTCTAGGCTGCAGCAACAGCTGCAACCTGGAACATACACAACTGTATATTAAGCTAGCTGCTACAAACCTAGCATGCTGCACAACCCCTAGAACAAGGGATCTAGATAAAACCATACATAAAGGGTGGGGAGGCAAAGGTCCAGTGACAGACACATGCTTCACAGTTTTCCCCTACAAAGATAGTGAGCTGATAGAATAGCAGCTATTGCAGCAGCATGCATATTCTGATGGGTATGACATCTGACATTCACATGTCTCTCTTTCCTTACTGACCACAACCCAAAATGTTTACCTCTGTACTGCCAGATAATCACAATGTCATGGGTCAGTGGCCAAACATATCATGCAAAACTGTGGACATACCTCATAAATCTCAACAGTGGACAGCATTTGTACCTACCCTCTGTGATGCTGTAGTGTCTGCACTTCACTAATGTCTATCTTAAAGACTAAGAAAGGGGCCGAGACCTACATGAAACCCTTAAATATTGCACTGTGGTACCTTGTCATTGGCTAATGAAAGTCCAACACAGCTATTTTGGATGCAATTAGCAAGTCTCAGCCACAGATTGGTGCACAGGCAATCAACTGTTAATCAGTATTATCTACAAAAGTCATTCAACTGTTTATGGGAAACAAATCTGTATGCTGCTTTACTCAGATAGACAATGGTTTTGCAAGCTGTTTGCAGAGGTTCTGGTCAAAATAGGAAGACTTCAGTCTACCAGGTATGTAATACATGTCCCCATATAATGGGATGCAGAGGGGAGTATGGTGGTATGGAGAATAGGGATTGCAACAGTGGGCCTGTAATACATCAATGGTATTGACATGTTGGTGATACTCTGCTGTCCAACAGCTATAGGCAGGACTTTCAACTGTCCCTGCTTTGAATTAAATCACAGCTCTGCCCCTGTTACTCCCCCCTACAATGGTTGGCTGTTGTAGGAAAGCTATTGGCTAATGAGTTAGACATATTGACAGTAAGTAAGGGTGTACACAGCTATAATATCAAATTATGTATTGTAATTCACCTCCTCTCAGTCTGTCAGTCACACAGAAATAGTTCTGATATTGTAAAGGTATCCCTGACTGTCCCTTATGTCCTCTGGCTAGGTCAGTGTACTGTTGACATCTGTACCTCAATGCATTAGAGCTTTGGTTAACATACCTGCCAACCCTTACAGCAGCAATTCAAGTCATAGCCATAATTAGTTGGGGGACACAGGCCCAAACTCAGTATACATGGTGGCCATACAAATTAAGAAGTATGAATAGACCAAGAGATATTACTGTAGCTTAAGTGTTTTCTGGGGTGTCTGGCATGTGACAGCCAGATTCTCTATAGTCTGACAACAACCATAAGTGATTGGCCAGCCATTTGTCAGATATCCACATGTCTGTGCCAAAAGGGCCACATCTATGAGTCACACGTTCACATTCTAGAAACATCTGTATTGTGGAGAGGTATGATGCCTGCAGGGAAGATATACTACAGCAGGTTTGCATTGCTGTCTGTCATTGTGGCACACTGGTGTTGCTGGATTGTCCCCATATAGTTGCTGTAATAGCACACAGCAATTTGTCTGACAGTGGCTGTTTGACATAGTAGTGAAGCTTTTCCCATATGGAACACACCACAGTAGACTTCAGTGATGGATGTAGAGACATATAGCAGACTCTGTCACAGCACACAGGGACATAACCCATATTGCTACTATCTTGGTGATAGCCACACATGTAGTGTGTTGCTAGACTGCAGGGTATGACGTGTGAGGGATCGGTGGGTAGTACAGCCAATTTTACTTGTGCAGGGTCTGTACATCCATATATCTGGTCCTGTAATGTGTTCCTCTGTTGTTGTCTGTTGTTGTCTTGCAGGTATTATGTACAGACAGAGGCATCCTCCAACTTCATCTGCAGAAAATGACGCTATAGTGGATGGCCTCAGACTTTACCATCACATTCTGCTTTCAAGGGGTCACCAAAATCAAGAACAGCTGGTAGCATTGTGGGCCAACCTTGTGAGGGCTGTTAATGATATTGGCCAACAGGACAGGACCTACAACCAGGTTCGACACCAGGCCACAGACATGGTCAATGCTGCACGTCAAAGGGCAGCTGCTGTTGCTGGGGATTGTGCTGGCACAGTGGAGGGCCTGCAATACAACAACCACTCTCAGCCACAGAGGAATTCCTGGCAAACCTAGGATCAACCCACAGCTCCCAGACAACCATCATGCCATACATCCTGCAGGTGGGTGCCACAGTGTCCACATCAGAGGAACATCCAGGTAAGCCGACTCTGTTCACCAGTATAATACATTTGCAGTCATTGTGGTAAGCTCTACAGACCAGTACATGGGTGTCAGGTCTATCTGCATTGGGGGGGTTGGCTTTTACCACAGTTGTGCACACATACTCAGAATGGCAGCAATATAGCCAGTATCACATTACCTACTGTACATGTAGATATACACACATATTACCTTGTAACACTCCAACATTTGGTGTTGCTGACAATGCCTCTCCCTCACCTTTTCACAGGTACATCAAGTCTGGTCAGAGTTCATGGTCCTGTACCAGGTAAGTGTCACTGTTGTTTTGCCTGAGCAGATATACCCTATGAATTTTAAGGGCTGCCATTTTGCTTTTTGCACAAGTGTTCTGCTTACCCAGAGTAGAATTATTGTATGTTCCATTTCGGAGCAGTTAACTACAGTGCGTAGCCTAAGGAATAACAGGTGTGTATTTATACAAACATTAATGTGTTTGCTCCTATAGTTAAGAGCAACTATGCAGATTGCTGTACATGAAGCAATTACTCCAAGATGCCCATTCAGACACAATAGAGAGAAGGTACATACCTGAGGCAGTGGTACTACAACTGACATAGCATTGCCAAGATAGGTGTACTGGGTTTAGTGTGTATTTCTGTCACATACACTGTCATATTGCATACCTCACAGGTGTATTGAACTGGCAATGTCACCCAGATGTAACTGACATGCATGTTATACAGGGCCTGGTTTGTCTGGATATGTTGGTGTGGGTATGTGCGTTGCTCTTGGGATCAGAGATGAAAAGATGTGGGACATTTGATGCATTTGTGGATCCTCATCTGTATAATTCTGTGTGGATTACCATACATAATAGTGCAGGTGATAATGTACTGCTTTTGTCTTACTTCTCACAGATGCACTGAGGGGTTTGGTGTCTGTCCCCTTCACAACCTGATGTCAGTGTCTCATCGGACTCTGATAAAGATGGTGGCCATAATAAGGCCTAGGTGGGTCTGTTGGTGGCTGAATCTGTCCCAGAGGTTGACATCTCTCTTCTGCCCTCATTGTCCAAGCACACAGTCAGTATGCTCACAGAGGTCACAGATATTGGACAGTCAGAGAGTGGTGACATAGTACAGGACAGTATGAGGACTATGGCATCAGTGAATGCAGACACTGGCCATAGCCTGAGAGCTGGAGAGATCCCACACAGGCAGCTTGACAAGGATGCTCGAAGGAGGACTGCTGCACATCCACTTCCTGTTGCAGGTGTCACATTGTGCGTCATTCGCCACATGTTTTGTTCTGTCATGAAGGCACAGGCATAAACTGAACACAACACCAGATGGATGCTTAGGGTTATGGATGCAGCACAGTCTGAAATCTGTGACTGCTTCTACAGCATTGGTGATGCCATGGAATGTTTCACTGATGTAGTGGACAGATGGTGGGCTCAGACAATGTCTGTCTTTGAGCACATGTTGTCTGTGCTAGAACATGTGATTGGGGTTGGGCATTGGACATGTTGACATAGCCCAGCAACACCTTCTGCTGGTAGTCCATGTGACTGTGCACACTCACATTCCCATAGTGGCAGCACATCCAGCACTACGTGTGTGTGTGTGTGTGTGTGTGTGTGTGTGTGTGTGTGTGTGTGTGTGTGTACATACAAACAAAGATGAACAGAATTAAAGTATGCTGTAAACAACCAGGATATACAAAATACAAGGCATGCTGATAAAGTATGCCTAGAAAGCCTAGGTACACACTCAAAGTATGTGAGAAACGCAAAAAAAGGAGAGAAAATCTCAATAATCATTGAACTTAACAAGGATTTTGTATGTTTTACATCGCCAATCATTAATTTGGAGAAACATGATGGTAACATACCAGTTTTTGGGAGAAGTAAGTACGAAAATACAACAGAAATATTTAGTGTAGGAGAGGGAGGGAAGCTACAATGGCTGTAAGAAACAGAAATAAAGAAGGAAAGGAAAAGTGAAAAGCTAATGTACAAATGAAAGGGGTAATGAAGAGACAGAATGAGGTGGATATTGTAAGGCTACAGCAGATTATAAGTCAAAGAGTCACCTATGAGTGTTCCATAAGTTGTAGATATAGTACAATACTGCATATATTGTAGGGTGCTAATGATTTACTTATTTCTAACTTAGAACTTTGAGGTGCACATGCGTTTACTTTACTATTAGCTGATGGTATCAATAGTCATGCAGCTACAGACATAAAGAAATAGAAACAGATTGCTGTTATTTTTTCTCATGAATAACTCATTTTCTATATATATGCACAGCATGCTTTGCTTCAGTTGATGCCCATTCATATGTGTGTTTTTGTGGAAGGAAAGGTGTTTTCCAAAGTGAATGAAATAGCTTCTCGTTAAGAACATCACCAAGACGGATTCTGTCTAGGCTACGCTTCCTGTAAGTGAATAAATAATTTCTTATCTCATACATTTATGAGGGGGAAAAACTGACAGATTTCCAAATAGACACACTGTTAGGAAGCTTTGCATGTCAATTCTTTGTTATCAAAGGAAATGGAATCAGTATGCTGGTGTAATAATTGCATATGTTGTAACTCATGTACACTTTTGCACTGTGCATATGTAATGCAACATTAGACGAACACTTACCCAGCATGTATTATTTTCACTGTGATATTTAGTGTAACATTAGATGAACACTTACGCATGATGTATACTTTGCATTGTGTGTATGTAATGTAAAGTTAGATGAACAGTCACCCATAAACTATACTTTGCACTGTGTGTACAGAATGTAACATTAGATGAAAAGTTACTCATCAAGTATACTTTGCATTGTAAATAGTTTTTATTTTATTGGATTTAACATTTGTTTACCGGAAAAGTCCAACTTGGAATGAAGCCAATTTTAGCAGAGACACAGGGAGAAAAGCTTCAGATGCATGTCGATAAAATGTGGGAGGAAACCGGAGCAAACCCTCATGAATGCAGGGAGGGCATGCAGACTCCGCAGAGAAGGCACCCCAGCGAAGAATTGAAAAGAAGAGCCTCTTGCTGTGAGGCAACAATGCTACTGCTGCACCACTCCACCATTCAAACAAGTAATGAAAATTGAGATGAACAGTAATCCATCATGTATAGTTTGTTTTGTCTGTATGCACTGTAACATAAATTATCTTATCCATCATATATAGTTTGCACTGTTATATGGGATGGAATATTAGATGAATATTTTACCAGTGATGCTGAGTGAAACGCTGATTTTTCTCTTCTATCGTAAAGAAATAATTATAAGTAATAAGTTATTCAGTTAATAAGTAACAGCAAAATTAATGCTAAAAAGCAGAAAACTGGTAAAAAAATAAAATAGACCGGGGAGAAAATGCATATAAATTGTAATTTTATATAACAGGAGATTACTATGAATCACGCCTGTAGCACATACTACATTTAGGGTTTCATCAATATGGTTTACCCTGTGGCTTAAATACTTTTGCTGTTGCCTTATTTTATGCTACAGCAGGATGGATCCCTGACTGTGACCCAGGCAAACGGGTTTCAATTAGCAGCCCTAGCTCTAGACAAACCACACAGGGAGGGGAAAGAATAATGGAGTATAACCCACTGTCCTCTCACAACAGAGTGTGAGGGATTCATGTGTACTCAGGGTGCACTGGGGTGTTCAATCTGCCTGACTGAAACTGGAGAGACTACCATTTATGCTGCCAGAGGATGTGCAGCACTCCTTGGAGATAACATCCATGCTGAAGTGAGAGGCCCTCCAATGCAGATGGTATCATGCATACAAGCTAGGGCTTTGAAGAAAACAAGAAAATGCCAACCACCCCTGATGGCTATCTACAAGATGGCCCATCACTATCAACTCTTGCCTCAGTGATGGGGTAGGAATGGGCTGATTGTTCGGGGGGGGGGTTAATTGCAAACAGAGAGTGGGGGGTTCTGAAAAAGAAGTTTGCTACCAAAACATCACATAAAATTTGGCCTATAATATAAAAGCCAAACCCATGACCTTACTTTTTTTTCTGTTAAACTGAACAGAAGTCAGAAAATCATATAAAAGTGAATAAAAGGAAAGATTTGCCATTATTCCCCTGTTCTTTTAAGAAGTTAGCTGGACACTTCCAGCATCAGTGGATCCTGTTAGGCTATGATATCAATAGATGTCACTGGAATAGAAAACTGACTGAAGTAAGATTTATCAGCATAAACGTTTGCATGGAAATTAAATTTTATGTTATGCTTTTGGAACATGTACAGCTAAATCTTGAATTTTTTGCACAAAATAACTCCACAGTCATTACCCCATCCTTACTACTTACTCGCTTAACAGTATTAATAAAAGACAGTGTGAACGAAAGGCAGACAAAAATGTTGTTTCTACTCAGGTTAATCCTTATATAAACATTATTTTGCTATTGCTGAAGATCCAACAGCAAACACCTCCACAGGAGGGACAGCTCAAGCATTTTGAAAGTCTCTTATAAGGGAAACAATGAAGATGAAAAGGTGGGCTATGACATAATCCTGTAGCAATCTCACTGCTCCAGTCTTAATTATTTTATACTTTTAAATCTGACTGCGGTTCCTATAATAAATATGAGCTAATGTCAAGACATACATAGTGTTAATAATTACATGACTGATTTGGAGAAAATAGGGTAATGTGGTGCAATCACAACACAGGATAAAATGTTCAGTGTTATCGGTCTGTAAATAATTCTGTGTATTTCTAATTAATAAGACAGTCTGTCAGCTATGCTTCCAAGTATTGTCTTGAGACTAAATACCTTTCTGAATTTTATTTCTTTGGAATATAATTAAACATTATCTGTGGAGTAGGTCTCAAATATTAGGAAATACATATCTGATTATCAATGGGCAACCTTAGTATGCAAGAACGACTGTTTTCTTATCCCCCTAAAACTAAAATAAGCCCATAATAAGTAGACTGGTTCAGTGCTTCTTTTAAGAATTAAGCTTTTGGGTGTGTGGTCAATTTTAAAGAAATGCTTGTCATAGCAAAAGATGTTCCTCATCTATCAGTCCTGTAATTCAGAACGTATATTCATACAAATAGTATCAAACAAAAACTGCCTTCTTTATTAAGAAAAGAAAGAGTTCACAAGAGAAAACATCGGGGCCAGATTCACAAAAAAAAAAAAAAAAAAAATGGCTCGTATTCCATTCCCATTTGTGAATAGCAAAAACATAAGTAACTTCATGAAATAATTGACTAATTGATTTATTGATTTATTTTAACATTTTGTTAATTTGGAAATGCTTCATTGGGTAGAACTCATTTACAGTTGAGTCCCAGGCAGAAAAGCTATAAATTGCAGACAAGGCACCTCTACGTAAATGTAACAAGGCATGGTTGATACTTTGAGCAAAGCAGACATTTAGAAAAATAGTAGCTTTAATACATGATTAAATATGGTGGATCACTTACAAACTGACATAAATAAATGTCTTGTAAATATAGAAAGTGTTGTTAGCCCAGACATTGTTTTGTAATATACACAAAAAACTTTGATGCTGTATTCTTAACGATCAAGTGCAAGGTTTTTCATTTTTGTTAACCATTTCTTTTTATTATAATTATACCATCATCATGTAAGGTGGGCTTTCTTATTCTAAAATGTGTGTGTGTGTGTGTGTGTGTGTGTGTGTGTGTGTGTGTGTGTGTGTGTGTGTGTGTGTATATATATATATATATATACATATATCATTTATTTTTTTTTACTTTAGTTACTTCAATAGACTTATTTATTAAGTTTATAAACTGGTGTTTCAGTTTACTGTATGCTGAGTGACTGTCCAGTTGCTTACTGATTCCATGTTATCCAGGCCCACCTTCTGAGGGGAGAAACAGTTTATAGTGAGCTGACATCTTATCTGTAACTTGCTGATTTTATTACAAAGTAGCCAGAATGCAGTGCAATCAGTTACTCAGTCAGACAATAATTCAATAAATAAATAAATAAATATACATGGCTATATTCAAGTGAAAGGTAATTAAAGTAAGATCTAACAGTCTGCCAGAAATATTGGGGGAGCAAATGGCGCTAAGCAAGGAAATAATTATTTTGAGATGGGGCATAGGATATAAATTGGCTAGATATAGTAAGGTCTTGTTAAGTTTAATTCTGTTGGCTGCCAAATAAGCAATCGCTATAAAATGGAAATCAAAGTCTAAACCAACTGTATTTGAAATACTGAATATTGTAAAAGAAATAAAAGAACTGTGAGACAGATCTTTAGAAAAGAGAAGTTGCAAATTACACAGAAATAAATGGAAAATGTAGGAACAAAAAATGCAGAATGCTATTCAGGAGGAGAAGTAAGGTTTAAGGGTTAAGGGAAGGCAGGAATTGAACAGTGTATGTAATGTTGTAATGACAATAGTTATAAAGAAGTAAAATATGTGTGATATATAATGTACGTAAGGGGAAAAAATAAGGTCTCTGGTTTTCTTTTCTATTAATGTATGTCTGCTTATGTCTGAAGTAATAATCTTATAAAGGTGTTTAAACAAGGTAAGATGGAGCAGGATAAAATGCTTAATAAGGTGTACAGTGCTTGGCATACAGTGCAATAAAACAGATGTAAAACTAATAAATCATTGTATACCTATCAATTCACTGATTGCTTTTAGGGAGAAAACTATGGATGTGTGAAGCAACTCAGTGACAGCCCTACTGTAGGATTTTGTACACTGATTATGTATGCTATACTCCAATAAAGTAATGGTGGAAAGAAGACATTTGGAATAATTTGCACACCTGTGAAGATGAAGATACAGTAAAGTGATTGTTCCATAGCACACATCTGATTCCTACAGAGTGATAGACAGCTGTTTACGACAGTGTGACATTTATGTTACTACAATGTTTACAATAAACTTTACTAGGGATTTATTTGTACTGCACAGAGTGCCAGAATTATGTTCTGAAATCAAGAAAAAAATTGTTAAAAGCTTCCCTAGATCTTAACAGCACTTAGGTGCAATTAAGAAGCTTTGTTAAGTTTGGATCTTGGATTAGGGAAGCACTTAAAATTTTCTTTTTCCTAATTTTAGTACATAATCATGATACTCCATAAAATATAATAAGGCAATAAAACTGATGACAGGAGTATATATTAGGAGTGAGGTAATATAAGAAAGGGGGAATATGTAGGCTTAGCAGGAGACAAGAGATAGTAAAGAATGAGAGGATGGAGAAACACTGTGGAGTGATAAGCATTTAAAAATATTGAATTATGTAATTCTTGATTGATATGGCTCATAAAGACTTGAGGAAAGGAAAAAGGAGATGAAAGGGTCATAAGTTTCATACATTTCCACAGCTGCAAAGTATGATTCCAGCAGTTACATAATATATTACTGATGGTAATGTTAAGGTTAAAAACATGAAATTTGTTTGGTAAAGGGCAACACATTTTTCAATAAATAAAAGTGGACTATCTCTGTATTTCTTGTAGGTTCTTAAAATATCAAGCAGTATTTAACTGACGATATTAGAACTCTGGTGGTTTAGTCCACTCACTAGTGACATTGAGTGATATCCACGTTAGTGAGAGTAGAGGGGGCTTGAGTCATTTTCTGGCCTTGGATTGTGTAAAGGAATGAAGAGTGTGATGTTATTGATTGGCCACAGGGCCTTGTTTGTGTTTTTATCAAATCTCAGCTGCTATTTACCCTACAAGCTCCAAGGCATTTGGTGACATTTGGCGACCATGGTACTTGAGAAAAAGGTTGTTACTGGTTTCTGCTAAACTCTACAAAAGTTAAGAATTATGTTATCATATCCACGGTTTTGTCACTTGTTTTTCACGTTGTTTTTGTCACATCTGCATTAATTGAATGTTTCACTTTTGAATATCTGCACTTCTTTAATCTTTTTACAATTTTTAGTTAAAACTTCTTTGGTTCCGGCCCAGGATTGTGTAAAGGAAAGGAGAATAAGCCTATGCTGTTTTTGACTGGCTGGTCACAGGATGTTGTTTGTGTTTTTTTTTTTCTCTTTTTTTTATTGAATTTTCTCAGCTATTTAAGCACTGCAGTTGCGCAATGCATGGCTCATAATGTACAAGCAAGTTAAGGCTTACATTACCATAGCCACTGTTTCAGCACTTGTTTTTCTCATTGTTTTGTCATAGCTGTATTAATTGAGTGCTTCTGTGTTGAACATCTGAACTTTTTGACCTTTTTACAGTCTTTAGTTAGAACTGCTGCTCTCTACACTGCAGCGTCTAGCAATGATCTGTATAGACACCAACATCTCATAGCATAATTCACCCTTGTAATCTGTGTAGCCATTAATCTTTCTCTCGCAGTGTAAGCTTCACTTAAAATACCATTACTGTCTAGACAGATTTTTTTTAACTAAAGCATCTAGTTTGCACACAGCTGAGCATTGCTAGTCAAGTTCCCTGTCTTATTGACTTGTTCAGTATTTCAATTTCCATCACTCCTCCCTAATAGATCAGTAGCCATGGATATGCACTTCAAGACCCTCTCTTTGGCCAGTCTGGTTGAGATGGGTATTCTGAGGCATTGTAGCAATTGCCTCATATGCACTGACAACCCAGTTGTTCTTAATAAAACAGATAAAGTATGTCAGAGTTATAAAAGTACTTTAACCCTGGAAGTAAAACTTTCTCATACAGCCAAAACTAATCCTGTAAAGGTTGTCAGTGACAGTTGCACTATACCTACTGCACAGGGTAAAGACCTCACATATAAAACTATGTATGCTGAGGCAGTTACAGATAACCTTCCTAAAACACTAATAGCACCTGCACAACACAATCAAAACAAGGATCCTCAGCCATAGCATAAACACTTTATTAAAATACCACCCAAGCTGCCCATAGTAACACTACATCCATTGTCTCTACTGCTAAGCCCTGAAGGAAAAAACAGTGATCAACCAAATTTGATGGTCATTGGTGATTCTATAGTGAGGCACACTGAATTTTCCCTCACCAGACTGAGTACGGAAAGAGTCACAGTTAGCTGCCTCTTTGAGGCTAGGATCCATCAGGTCACACAGGCACTCAGGTTATTGAACCACATGTACCAATATGACTCTGTCATAGTCCATGCAGATGTTAATGGCCTATGACATACCTCCCTTGAGTATAAGAAGTGAGACATGATCGAGCTCACTGCTTATCTGTCTCAGGCAGGTATGAGTCTAGTACTGAGCAACATACTACTTTCTCCAAAGATGATACCACATTACCAACAGAAAATGATTTTAACAATTGGCTTAGCCTCTGGTGTCAGTCCAAGGGAGTACAATATCTGATGACCTGAGGTGACATGGTTGACACACCATGCTGCTTTGCCAGGGGTAGTCTGCACTTATCCCCTATAGTCTTTTGGATATTGGCAAAGGCCTTTCCTACTCCCATAGTACCTTTTTAGGCAATGCCAAACTGATAAACCTCCCAATTTAACTGAACCTCTGAAGGAATATTTGAAGGTGGTACTGTTCAATGCTAGAAGTCTTAACAAGAAACTTTACTCTCTTCAGGCCTTCCTCTCTCTGGAGAGTGTAGGCATCTGTGTAGTAACAGAGACATGGTTTAAAGTCACAGCGTGTACCCTGGTAATGTAAGGTTATAATACCTTTCAGAACTTTACACCAGCTACTACACAGGAAAAAAAATGAAGGTGGAGATGTCTCAATCTGCATTGAAAACAACCTCATATGTGCAATGCATCATAAACAGGGTCTCATACCATACCCTTGCAGCCTATAGCTCCCCCTCCATGTCTTAGGAAAACCATACTACCTATCTCAATGTACTAGTGTACCTCTGTACCAGAATACCTCGCTGTTCAACCTAATATGATCTTCATGGAGGATCTCAACTAGCACTCTATATAGCTTGGAAATCCTACTCTACTTCTAATAAAGAAGTTCAGCAATTCCTAAACTTCCATTAATGCCAACACCCTGGAACAGCTGGTCCATTTTCCTACCAGGGGAACAAACATCCTTGACCTTGTACTCACAAATATGGGGGAGTGAAGTTCCTCAGCCAATGCAGTGTCCTTGGTCATCAGATCTGACCATAAAGCAGTATTGAAATAAAAATTAAAGCTTGGGTCCCAGCAAAACCAAAAAACAAAAACTTTTAGGAACTATACCTAAGCTAACCCCTCTCTACTAAGCAATGTCTTGGCTAAATTCAAAGCACTCCCAAACCTAGTAAATGCCATCACATAAGTGAGCTACTTACAAAATACCTGTACAGCCATATTGATAGCTGTATAGAGTAAGCTGTGCTCACTTGTATTAAGAATAGAACAAACTAAAAACACAAGTTACTCTAGTGGAATCACAATATCAATCAGTTATACAGCAAAATAAAAAAAAAAGAAATCCTGGCCAGACATAGGAGGAACAAAGCCCACCATACTAAAAAATCTCTGACCAATCTAAACAGGCAGCTAAGGGGGTTAATTAATACTTCAAAGGCTACATTTGAAGAAAAAATAGCTTTTCAGGCAAAAGACTATCACAAAACATTCTACAGCTATGTCTGCAACCTCAAGGGAAATGTGCAACAATGTGCAGAATTTATTGCAAATGGCATCACCCACACTGAACCAGAGGCAATTGCCAACCTTTTGCTTGACAGGTTCAATTCAAATTTCTACCCTCACTCCCCCCAATAGTCAAAAGGAAATATTGCATGCCACAATCCCCCAACCATTACTAGGGAACAAGTCTTAAATGCACTTTCCAAGGCCAAAAGCACTGCATCAATGGGCCCTGATAACATCCCGGGATGCTTACTAAATAGCACGCAGTATGACCTCTCTGGTCTACTTGAATCTCTTTTCACCTGGAGCCTACAGTCAGGTTTTCTGCCCAAGGAATGGAAGATGACTACAGTCATTCCCTTGCATAAAGGATGTCCAACCACTGATCTGGGTAACTATAGGCCCATAAGTCTGACTAGCCTGATTTGTAAGGCCATGAAAAGAATCATCATGGACATGATAAATGAGGATGTAGGTAACTTGCAAATGCTGGACTCATCACAGTTTGGGTTTTTTAAAGGTATGTCACGCCTACTAAATCTAATGGACTTCTTTGTGAGGGTTACCAAAGCAACAGATGAGGACAAGATGGTGCACACAGCTTATCTTGATCTGGCCAAGGCTTTTGATACAATATCCATTCAGACATTATAGACAAGTTCACAAAATTAGGTTTAAACCCTTTTATCAACTGCTGGATAACCAACTGGCTGACTGAAATGACCCAGGAGATCAAAATTGTTGAGGCCACCTCCACCAAGAAGACAGTCACTAGAGAAGTCCCCAGGGATCGATACTGGGCTCTCTCCTTTTTGTTATCTATTTCTCTGAAGTGGAAGCAAATGCTGATGATTTATGGCTGACTAAGGTTACAAATGATTGTAAGCTGGGGATTTACATTCAGTCCCCTGCAGACACTACCATTCTTCAAGAAGACCTACAAGCTGGGGATTTGCATTCAGTCCCCTGCAGACACTACCATTCTTCAAGAAGGCCTATCACTGACTAACAGATGCTGCCAATGACATGGTCTTAAACTCAGTTCTAAGAAATACACAATTGTATGCTTTGGGAAGTCAGCTAGGCTAACTTTCATGTTGATAATATGCCTGTAACTGGCAACCCAGTGGTCAAGCATCTGAGCGTGCACATAGACAGTAGCCTTACCTTCAACCACCATGTTTCCACAATGATGAAGAAATCCTTTTATGCTACACAGATTATAACTAAGGGCATGGTATCTGGGTCCAATGAAGTCATTATCCAACAGTACTGTTCCCTTATCAGACCAATCATAGAGTACAGTGCTCCCTTCAGTAAATACCTGACCAGGCATATGCAGCAACTAGAGCACCCCCAGACAATCCTTACAAAAGTAATACAAGGCATAACAAAGCTGCCTTAGGGAGAGTGCCTTGAAGCCTTTTCCATATCCATAAGTACTAAGCTAGCTGCATTTGTGGGCCCTTTTTAGACTAGCCAATTCACCTTTCAAAGGTGAGAACCAAACCTTGTATCTTGTGACTATAAGGTAAGTAACTTAACCATTATACTGTACTCAGTCTCTTATAGATTACTGAGAGGTCATCTATGCCTGCTTGTAAGGAATCCTCAAGCACCACACTTGTGAATATCCTGCATATTTGTAAGACAAACATTACCAGAAATACAAGGCTTGAGGACCTGAATTTTGTCTGTGACTTAAACAGAATATCTTGAAAATACAGATATTTGTCCCAGAGACTACACCTTCTATGGAACAGACTTCCCATCTATGTGAAGCTGAATTCATCTATTACTCAATTTAAGTGCAACCTAGTCCACTGGATGGGGAAACAAGAAATTTACAACAGGCCTGGCACCCATATCTGTTATGGACAGAGGTAGATCGTAAATGCCTGGCACTCAATATCCTATGTGGATACAAGATGTCATTATTCTTTTGGGAAATCTTGGCTAGGCTTAGAAAGACCCAGCAAATTGTTAACCTAGTAACGATCTATGAATCGCTGAATCAATTATAGATGTTTTACAGTGCAAAGGGTTGTATTTTAGCAGTCTTAATCGTGTCTTCTGGCCAATCTAACTGAAGTTAAGGAAACAGTATGGTTTGGTGGTAGAGGTGGTAGCAAATTGATAATGGTTTCATTAAAGTATACCAGTCTGTACATGATATGAGGAAGGACATCGGTAAGGACTGTGATGTCAAATGTTTAAATACATACTAAGTAAAGTGGAAGGGCATTCTGTGTAGTATCCTCAATTTGATACAGTCTGTTAACTTATCTGTCTTTGTCGATTCATGTTGAAAGGAATGCTGCTGTTTAGTAGCTTCCTACTATTTCAGTTTGAATGCCATGCAAGACATTTAGGTTGAAATAAGAGTAGCTGATGTGCACTGGAGAAATCAAGTGTTAGATATAGATTCCCCCACTTCATATAAAAAAATAATTGAGCGGGTAACTTATGTGATTGTCATTTCTAGTTGCATTCAGAGTATTCAGAGTCAAGAATAATATTATAATGTGCTTTGTCCATTAACAAAGAACAAAGCATGCCATTGAATCACTTGAAGTATTAGAGTAAAAAAATGCCTTCTTCAACAGTCACTATTTCCTAATATGGATTGAAGCAAATGTAGTCTTCAGACAACATGGCCAGAAGTATATGGTCCAGAAGTGAACAGTTTGAAGGAGTATTTTCAATGGAGTTTATTTAATTATATATATCTCTCTCTCTCTCTCTCTGTATATATATATATATATATATATATATATATATATATACACATACACACACAAGTGTGTGTATGGATCTAGGACTAATTACCAATGACATGTTTCAATGAAACTGAAACGGTCAAGCCCACTTCTGTAAAAGTGCACTTTCACGAACGTCTGCAAAAAACAAAACAAAACACAACATTTAAAAAAAAACAGTAAACACGTTTATATAGGGGGCAAGCCCCCCTGCACCCCCCATGTGGGGGGCATCCCCCCTACTTTTATATTCTCATTCCAAGATTGCACTATAGTGGGGAAAAGGGAATATTCCCTTATCCCCAACATACCGCGATCTCAGCAGCAACCATTCTGTCATTGTTTTTTTTTTTGCAGCTCATTTTAGCAAAAGTGCATTTTCAGTGAAAAACATACTTTCGTGAAAGTGTGCTCGCCTGTTTTGGTTTTGGTGAAATGAGCTTTCACTCAACAGTACTAGACCCGTGTGTGTGTGTGTGTGTGTGTGTGTGTGTATATATATATATATATATATATATATATATATATATATATATATATATGTATGTATTCATTTTTATGGTGCTGGGTTGCCATCAGGCAGTACAACAATTAGGAATCATAAGCCATGTGATACATCAATATGTGACACCAGCAATAATATGCATAAATGCCACCAGTGCTGTTTTAATGGAAGACTGGTAAAAAACACTGAACATAATGACCTGATTCTTCTGTTTTCTAACACAACAAAAAAAGCAGAGGGAGCTGATGTATAGGAATGGAAAAGGTGTAAGGTACACTATGAACAGACCTCTCAACCAATCGGGGACAAAGTTCAACAGAATCAGGGACAAGTCAAGAAAAAATCAGGGACAATCAGGGACACTTAAAATATTAGTGCTTTTAACTTGAAACATTGACAGAATCAGAGCATATGAATTAATACACATTTTCTGAAGTAAAAGAAGTCTATAACTCTTAATTATTGTCATTATTTATTAAGTGTAATTCACCACCTTTCCTCCAAAGTCACTAGTTTTAGGGGGGATTAAGAGGGGCAGAGCTAAAATTTCAGTCAAAATCAGTGACGTCCCTGAAAATCAGGGACAGTTGAGAGGTATGACTATGAATTTAAGACAATGCACCTACTCTCCCTTAGCTCTCAACTCACATGCCCAGAGGTACCCCATTGCACTGTTACTCACGCATAGAATTTTGCTTTATACATTTTGAAGTGGGAATTCCAGGCCCTTGGTTTAAAATATGGCCATTTCAAAACTTAATGTAACACTGCAGCTTACATGGTGTATCTAGGGCTGTGCCCTTAAAGACATCTTGATACAGTGCATTCTTCAGTAATGATTTCTTTAACTATATGGGCTCACTCTTTCTGTAATGATATTTTGAGAACTCCTCTCTATGACTAAATGTTTTAATGTTAGGAAGTACATATAGCACAACTTGTGCTAGTTGTTTGTATGATGGACAAGTCTTAGGGAATAGAATTTTTATAATGACAAATATTGGTATATTCCAGTCTACCTTAGCAAATGCCTTTGAAACCAGTCTAACCTCACTAAACTAGCAAATGCATACTATAGCATTGCTAGATTTGCCACCGGAAACCCATTTAGAACTCACCACTGTCAGAATCTACAACAACTAAACTGGCTAGAACTAAAAAATACACTATTACTCTCCCAACTTACCTTTGTTCATAGGATATTTTACCAACCAAAAAATACCCCTATACTTTCTGACCTTATTTCTCCCTATTCTAACCTAAATTCCCTCTAATAAGCTTCTTGTGAAGTTAAGTAAGTCCAATAACATAGCAGGTGATTCACTTTTCTCCAACACCATAGGTAAATACTGGAATCTTCTACCGACCACTCTAACTTCTACCTCCTTCCTCTTTAAACAAAAGCTCAAACAACATCTAAAAACACTCTGGCTATGCCCATGCATCAATCCTGACTAATCTTATGATTCTACTAATTACTCTTCTCTGAATCACCCTCTCTCACCTCTCTCTACTCACTCTCCTTGAGTAGACATTCTCTAAATCACCCTTGTTAATTAGCCTCTGTTATGAATTTATATAGAACTCTCTATGGTTTATACTTACTTAATCAATTAGACTCATCATGAATGTTTTACTAAAGTATAACTCCCCTATCTTGTACTGTAAAGAAAACTAGAGTAAGTGTCCTTCCTAATATATATTTTCAACTACTATAATCTAGATTAAACCTTATTTCTGTTGGTATTTTACTAACTACTTACTTTCTTTATGTAAATGACTTGTTTGTATTAACTTCAATGCAAAGCTTTTCTCCCCGGGCCTCTGCTGAAAATGGAAATGTATCCAGTTGGACTAGCCCGGTAAACAAATGTAAAATAAATAAATAAATAAATAATATCATTTTCTAAAAACTTTCTAGTGTTTGTCAAGTGGTAAAAACATGCAATAGGACAGGTGTAATAAAGTGACATTTTATTTTAGTAGAACTAAACATGAATATTTATTACTTTTCAAAGTCCAGCAAGTACACTGATTTCATATGCTTCCTCAGCAATAGTAACAGCTGCTGCCATTAATATACTGGATATATTTGTTCAGCATATTTTTCCTACTGGATAAGAACTGAGCCATTGAAGCATTGCTTAAGTCTGTTTACCTTGTCCTTCCCACATGAGTTTGCCATAATTATATTTGCTAAGACTGTTTGACACATACTTCCCACTGGAGAAGAATTGAACCACTATTGCACTGGTTCACTGTTTAACATGTCCCACCCACCGGAGAAAGACTGAGCCACTAACACACTGGATGACTGTTTAGCATGCTCCTCTAACTGGATGAAGACAAGGTCATTGATACGTTACGTTTGCTAGGCTGCTCAGCAAATCCTTCCCAGATTTGTGCCTTTGTTTATCCTTAACCATGTTCTAATGCTTATAGCTGAGAAGATAACAATAATCTGCTGAGGTTAGTAATAAAATGATTCTGCCAAGTAATTTCCCATAGTTAGTTCTATGAAGCAGTCCTGGGAGTCATTCCCCTTCAGCTATAGAAACTACATAATTGCACATATGTTCACTGATGCAAACTACATTTTGCTTAGTCTAAAAATCAGCACATGTAAGACATCATCTCTGTTTTCTATAAAAATACAGTCACCTTATGGGAAATGGAAAAAGTCCTCTAATTTAAGTAGCTAAAGGCACCTACATGCAAGATATTGTTTGATAAACTACATCTAACCTTGAGAAAATCCAAGACTTCATTCTATGTCGGGAGATGGAACAGTAAGCTTAGGATAATCACATCCCTCAGTAGTTTGGACATAATCTCATCATTTTCAGATCTATTGCTCAATTAAAAATGAAAACATAATACACTGTCATAGTGAGTCCCTATGAATGCAACATATAATCAGAGATAATTAACTCTAAATTAGCAAGTGAAGATGGAGTTTCTATAGAAAATCTGAATGGCTTCCCACCCCAAAATAGTTTCCTATAAAAACCTCCATATTCTTTGACACCGGCAACTGAGATATGAATATACCACATTTAAAAGAAAACAAGTATCCTCAACAAGATATTTTTGCCATACTTGACATGCAATGTGTACACAAGAAAATTCAGTTAAAGTGGAGTCCACTGAGAGATGGGAGTCTGCATGCATGGGCTCTGGTTCTCCATCTCTAATAATGTGGACTACTTTGGAATTTGCACCCCAAGATATTAAATGGAAATTCCTTCCTAGTAATATACATCTCCCACAAATGCCTTTATGGATCTAGAAAACAAAAAGAGTGTTTGTTCCAAAACCCAGTGGAAGCTACCTGTTTCCAGACAACAGGTATTAACTCAAGTAGAGATTTAAATTTCAAGTTAACATCACATGCATAAAGCCTCACCTTTTACTGAATATTATTGATAGTGTTTCATTTTCTGATTCTATCCTAACGCTAGCTTCATACAGATTATAAAAAGTATAGGTATAAGAGAAACTCTTGTGTAAACTTTGAATGCTGATATGGTTTCAGACAGAACTACAGATAGTCTACAATATACCATATAGCCACATTAAAATAACTTTAATTCATCCATAAAGTAATGGAAAAAGGCAAACCTAACTAGTAACTGACATTAAGAGTTCAGTAATATCAGATCAAAAAATGATTTCGTATTGAGCCTAAACGATATGTTATCTGTACTTTTAATACTTGGATGCTGATACAGATGTGTGAACTCTCTTCTTCCCTTGAGAGTAACCAGTCATTCATGAAAGGCATTGCTGTCACACTTACCTCTACCAGCATGTTCAAAGAGATGAAAGTCTAGTGAATTATGTAGCAGAGTTGAGTTCAAAAATTTACCCATTAATGAATTGAGATGCCCTAACAATACATTGGTGCCACATATGAAGATGTTACATATATGCAGGATTATTTTAAGTCATTGATATTTTGACATAGGTGGGAGGTAGACTGAATCTGGGGTGTAAAGTTCTCCCTCCATATACCACATTCACACAGTACAATATTCTTCAGAACAGACTATTGATTTAAAATCTCAGTACATAAGAATTGATTTAAACATGACCAACATTCCTACCTTCTACTTAAGTGAAAAAGACAAGAGATGTTAATGATCCATATATACATGTAAATTGTAGTTTTTAATGTATAGATCCTCAAAAAAACAATAGATCTAGTGCATGTAGTTTAATCACCATCGGCAGTCTATACAGTTTTAGTAGGTGAGTGACCTATTAGCATTCCAGGGTATTAGATTTAACTCTGACAAACTAGATTGACCCAACATGTATGATTATAAAAACAAAGAAAAACTGACACGGCAGACTGTCAAGAAAGTCCACGGATTTAATAAAACACAGAACTGTTTAAAGTGCTTTTCGTTTGCCTAACCGGCAAACTTCATCAGAAACAAGTTCAGAAAGACACAACTTTGTTATATAAAAGCAACTGGTACGAATTAACCAATTGTAAGACATTTACTTTGATTACTTAAAGGCACCATGATATTAAACAGCAACTACTTAAAAAAGTGATACCAACAAATCACTAAACTAGAATTGTAACTCAAAAATTTTACCACTCTAACCTTACTAACTAAGAAAATCATAACTTTGTAAATAAAAATTAACATATAAACATCCAAAAATATGATCTGTATGTCACCTCTTTAGGCTTTTTAATTTTAATATATTACTAATAGAACAGATGTCATTTAAACCATGGGGGTTATAGGCATTCAGCCTAACTTGCCAAGTTAGTTCAAGTTCTTCTAATTTTAGGGGTCCAGGACCACCCCTAATATCATACTTAACTTGGTCAATGGTCAAATACTTAAAGGCATGTTCTTTGTTGATGGAAATGTGCTCTGCTAGGGCATTCTCCAACTTGTGTTTAATAATAGCATATTGGTGCTCATATATTCGGTCATGGAGCCAACGCTCTGTTTTTCCTATATAAAAAGCAGGAGATAATTTGCACCTAGCCAAATACACAACAAACTAGAATTACAATTAAATTTGTCTTTGAGTTTGTACTGTATACCATTAATAGTAAAGTTGTTAGTGAACTCCACAAACTTACAGTAATTACAACTTTCACACTTACTCATACCATTAGAACGAGCTATTGTAACACATTGTTGTTCTAAGAGTGTCTTTAAATTCTTACCTCTTCTAAATGTCACTCTGGGTGAGTCACCTACTTTGATGTGTATATTTGGGTTTGTTTTAAATAATTCCCAGTTTTTCTGTAGAATTCCAAAACAAGAATAACTATGTATAGAGTAGGTGGTAATAAAACTTAACGCAACCTCTTTTGCCTCCATGCTGTCCATAATAGGACTTACAACAGCATTCTCTATATTATTAAGAGAACCAGATGTAGTTGGTAAGGTTTTAACACTTAAAAGTGGTATATATACATTGTCTAGTCTCTTAGTGCTAACTTCTTTAATAAGGTCATCTAGAAGTGATTCGGGGTAGCCACGGTGGATGAACATACTTTTCAAAAGAGAACATTCTTCAAAAAAACCTTCATCTTGACTCACCATTCTTGAAGCTCTCACTAATTGGCCTTTGATGACTGACCTTTTTTGGTAGAACAGGTGGCTACTAGAAAAGTGTAGGAACGTGTTAGAATACGTACTTTTCCTGTATATCTTTACTACAAAACAACCCTGCGGAGCTAGTATAGTGAACCTCATTATGGCCTATTGTGAATCAGAATATCTGTTTAAGAATGACACAATTCGTGACTCCCTTGTTTTTTACATACATTACCTTGACAATATTTTCATCCTTATCAATGGTGAAGAACGGGTTAGTAGGAATGTGTTAGATCATTTCAATAGTACATCTCAATTCCTGCAATTCATTTCTACATTCAACACGGAGGCTATAGCGTATTTAGATATCTGGCTAGCCAAAAATCATGATTTAGGTTGTTTTGTAGCAAAGATATACAGGAAAAGTATGTATTCTAACATGTTCCTACACTTTTCTATTAGCCACCCGTTCTACCAAAAAAGGTCAGTCTCAAAGGCCAATGAGTGAGAACTTCAAGAATGGTGAGTCAAATGAAGACTTTTTTGAAGAATGATCTCTTTTAAAAAGTATGTTCATCCACCGTGGCTACCCCGAATCACTTCTAGATGACCTTATTAAAGACGTTAGCACTAAGAGACTAGACAATGTAAATATACCACTTTTAAGTGTTAAAACCTTACCAACTACATCTGGTTCTCTTAATAATATAGAGAATTCTGTTGTAAATCCTATTATGGACAGCATGGAGGCAAACGAGGTTGCGTTAAGTTTTGTTACCACCTACTCTGTACATAGTTATTCTTGTTTCGGAATTCTACAGAAAAACAGGGAATTATTTAAAACAAACCCAAATATGCACCACATCAAAGTAGGTGACTCACCCAGAGTGACATTTAGAAGAGGTAAGAATTTAAAGACACTCTTAGAACAACACCATGTTACAATAGCTCGTTCTAATGGTATGAGTAAGTGTGAAAGTTGTCATTACTGTAAGTTTGTGGAGGTCACTAACAACTTCACTATTAATGGTATACAGTACAAACTCAAAGACAAATTTAATTGTAATTCTAGTTTTGTTGTGTATTTGGCTAGGTGCAAATTCTCTCCTGCTTTTTACATAGGAAAAATGAAGCAGAGGCTCCGTGACAGAATATATGAGCACCAATATGCTATTAATAAACACAAGTTGGAGAATGCCCTAGCAAAGCACATTTCTATCAACAAAGAACATGCCTTTAAGTTTTTGACCATTGACCAAGTTAAGTATGATATTAGAGGTGGTCCTAGACCCCTAAAATTAGAAGAACTTGAACTAACTTGGCAAGTTAGGCTGAATGCCTATAACCCCCACGGTTTAAATGACACCTGTTCTATTAGTAGTATATTAAAATTAAAAAGCCTAAAGAGGTGAAATACAGATCATATTTTTGGATGTTTATATGTTAAATTTTATTTACAAAGTTATGATTTTCTTAGTTAGTAAGGTTAGAGTGGTAATACTTTTGTGTTACAATTCTAGTTTAGTGATTTGTTGGTATCACTTTTTTAAGTAGTTGCTGTTTAATATCATGGTGCCTTTAAGTAATCAAAGTAAATGTGTTACAATTGGTTAATTCATACCAGTTGCTTTTATATAATGAAGTTGTGTCTTTCTGAACTTGTTTCGGATTAAGTTTGCCGGTTAGGCAAACGAAAAGCGCTTTAAACAGTTCTGTGTTTTATTAAATCCGTGGACTTTCTTGACAGTCTGCCGTGTCAGTTTTTCTTTGTTTTTATCTAGTTGGCTCACCTTTTTGTGTTATATGTATGATTATAAACATTAGTAGTCATTATTTCCCATTCTTTCTAGTCACTCTATTATCCAATATGCATGTATAAGTTTGGTAGTTTACTAAAAAACAGTCTTACAGATACTGCAACAAGAACTGTAGCCATCACTGTCTTATTGCCAACTCTCTTATATGCTGCTGTTATCATAATAAACTTAAACAATACTCAAAGAAGGAAACTTGCTTCCTGCTACAATAAAATAGCTAATTTTGCCACCAATTTCCCTCATAAGACCCACCATTGTCATAGCTTAAAGCAATTAAACTGTCTTGAACTGCACAACTGCCTAACATATTCACAACTAACTGCAGCACACAAACTCATTCATCATTCAGAAAAATGCCCTGCACTATAAAACATATTACTGCCCTACTGTCCAGCAAGAGAATGCCATTCTAGTAACAAGGAACATTATTACAAATAACTGGTGAATTAATTAAAGCAGTCAAGAATTAGGGGGGATTCAATAAAGCCTACATGGAGTGATTTTCTATATTGAAGTATTGAGAGGTTTGATCAGATAGACAAGGGTTGGTGAACTTTAGGAAAGCTTGGTTTCTACCTGGTTAATGCACAGGTGTATATTCAAGACATCTTTTCTTTTGCTTTTATGACTCTGATGATGCCAGTTGTATATTAGGGTGAAAGCAGTAAGTCTTATGTGTATATTTGTTTATTAAAGTTGTTGTTTCTGTGACAATTGCTGATAGAGGTTTTTTATTTTGTCTATCGAGTAAACATGCCATTATGCAAAAAAATATATATTTTAAAATGCTGAAAAACTAAAAATAAGACATTTGCAAAAATGATGCATTATAGTATCCTGCATGCATAGTGTACAATGGCAGGTTTCAGTAATTGCTAAGGAGGCAGGCCCTGGAGTAGTGGAGTATCCAGGGAATATGCAAGGATCTGTATGCAAATAAGCTGGGGTTACTGAATATCAAAAATAGGTCACTGTTTCTGCAGATAAAACCATGTAGGGACAGAATTATGTTAGTGTTAGTAGATCAGGTAGCTAACATCAAAAGGGTGTGTGTCACATCATGTTTAAGTGGATGCCAGCAGTACCCGTTTGCACTCAGCTAAGCACACCTAACCAAGGGTGTGTGTCCCGTGCTACTAAGCTTAGTTTAGCAGTGGAGTGTGTGTTTTAACTGGTTTAAGCTAAGCTGAGCGTGCCCATACATGGAGGTGTGTGTAAACTGCTGAGCATTTTTTATACTAGCACCATGGGTTTGTGAGCCACACCCTAGTGCTTAGCAGTGAAAGAAATTAAAAAAAATACAAGGAAATAGCCTGGGAAAGCCAATAAAATATAAATGACTGATAAGCCCTGTTCCACTGAAACTGGGCCATTAAAAACCTTCAATGGTAGACCTGGTGGGTGGAATGCATCATAGTCAGCCAATCACACAGGCATGCATCTGCAGCACACCAATATAAAGTATATACAACCTGCAATCTGATTTTTCCCATATACTCTGCACCATTGAAGTACACACTTGGGAATTTTAACTGACAAAATTATAGGGGCTGCTGCTGCTCTGCTACTTCTGTATGTGCTAGAGGCTGAAGTCATTGCTGGTGCTGATGCTGGCAATAGGCCTAGACTGAGAAGGAGAAGACTGTTCAAGCCCAGGGTAACCTTCCAGCAGCTACATGACCTGGAGATACTAGAGTGCTACAGGGTGGACAGGGACATACTTCAAGAACTCACTGAGCTCTGCCACCCACAACTTAGTGGAAACAAAGGTATGTGGAGCCCTTACAATACTAGCTACAGGTATTTTTCAAAGACCTATTTGGGACATGATGGGGGTCTCACAGGCATCTGTGTCCAGGGTACCCTACCAGTTCCTGGATGCCATCCAAACACATGCAGTGAGCACATATATTTACCCCACACCCCCGAGGAGAGGGTCAGTAATATGCATCTTTTCCACCATGAAACACACTATTCTGAGTAACTGGATGCCATAGACCTCACTCATGTGCACATTAAAGCACCACCTGGTCAGGAGGTTAGAGTCTACATCAACCGCAAAGGGTATCACTCCATTAACTGCCAGGTCATGTGCAATGCCCAGGGCATTATCATGAATGTGTGTGCTGGCAGCCCTGGCAGTTATCATGACTCCTACATCTGGTACACATCACAGCTGTAACTGATGTTTGCTGGGGGGACATCCTGTATGGCCATCTGCTGGGGGATGCTGGCTATGCACTGGAACCATAGATGATGACTCCCATCAAAAATGCACACACACCTATAGAAGAATGCCATAACGAGGCACACACGCACAGACTTGGAACATTATAGAGCATGTATTTGGGCTGCTCAAGTTATGGTTCCCCTGCCTCAATATATCTGACGGAGCCCTGCAGTACTCTCCAGCCACATGTGTACACATGTTCACAGTATGTGCCATGCTATACAATATGATCCTGCAGAAGCAGCTGTACCAAGAACATCACAGGGAAGGGACACACAGCCCCCACCAGTGCCAAGGTCCCCACAGCCACAGGGGGACTTTGAGGAGGAACCCCCTGAGTCTGTCCCTGTAGGCAGATGTAAGCGTGTCCAGTATGCCCCGGCCTTGGCAAAGAGGCAACACATATTACATTCACTGACATCCTAGCGACCTAGGGACTAACACCACACTCCAACTCACATACATAGTAAAAAGGATGCCAGCCACACCAGACAACTTGTACCTTACTATGTACTGGCTGTGCACTGTGTGCATCTGACAGACTCAGCCCTGAAGCATTGTGATCTTAACTGCTGCAGGCACAAGGTAAGTCACTCTTCTTTACAACAAATGTATGGGGTACTAGACTATGGTAGCATGTTTATGAACCTGCAGCATGTATGCTAGGGAATAGAGTGGGCTAAGTTAAGTCACTCTTCTTTACAACAAATGTATGGGGTACTAGGCTATGCTAGCATATGTATGGACCTGCTGCATGTATGCTAGGGAATAGATTGGGCTACTGGGAAACCTGCAAACAACTGACAGCTATGTGGGACAACAGGAGCTCTCTGCCCAATACTGGCTGCCCCATAATATGCAGTAGGCCCCAAGGCAGCAAAACCCACTGCACTATGTGAGGGAAATGACAAACAGTGGAGTCATAGGACAGATGCATGACTGTCAATGGTAGAGTCCCCTACCCCTAACACACCCATGTTCCCATACAACTGCAGTAACATTATGTTTGCAAGGTAATAGCAGCAGACCACACAATCCCAGGGCTGTCCCAATCAACCTGGTGACATGTTCCATTTCCACAACATGCAGGGGTCAATGTACTATGTATGTCTGTGGTTGATAGCATCAGGAATTAAACTAAAATTTCAGGTGGCTGTTGTGGCTTAGTGTTCTAAGTACATTACCATGTTTGATGGTGTTCAAGGTTCGAGACTGGCTGCACCTACTATTTTGCATGTGAGCTACACCTATGGTAGGAGTTCTACAGACTGTACATATGTCACTATTTGTTACTGCAAGATAGCTGGACAAAGGCAGAGACAATGGAGGGACAAGGGACCACAGATATGGACAATACAGAGCTCTGAGTTACCTAGATGGTGGCTAGTAGAACCGCAGGTTGTAACAAGTCAGCATAGCAGCAGGATGCCAAGGCTGTCACTTAACTGTGTCAGTACTTATAACAAGTCAATGGGCACCATCATACCTCTCAAATGTACAGAATTTTGCAGAATGTCCACAGTTTTGCCTCATATTTTTGGTCTGTTTTTCATAACATTGCAGTTTTCTGGCATACTAGTGCCAAATCAATAAAGGTTGACATTAGAAAATAATTGCAGACATTTGAGATGCAGACTTCATACCTTCAGAAAATTCATGCTAATACAAAACCTGCTACTCTACCAACTGTCTAAGTTTGTAAGAACAATATGAAAAAAATGTCCCTGTTTTGGGGCCTGTACCACACTTTTATATATGGCTTTGTCCAGATTTCTTGCTCTAAGATGTTGAAAAGTATGGCCACCATGTAGCATTATTATACCAATACAACACAAAATGTCTGAGGACCAGAGCAGATATAGGAGTGCAATGCTGGACATCCTGCAAAACAGGTACAGTCAGAGGTGTAAAGTCTGTAACCCTGTGTGTGGTGTTACATCTTGTTCCCCAGTTACAGCACACCTACAACTACATAGAGCTGCAACTGTGGACAAAGCCAGGAACAGGAGTAGGACAAAGGCCCACATATAAGAAGAAGGATGAACTACTGGCCAGAAATGGAGAAAGTGCAGAGTAGAACAGGTCATGCAGTAGCAAGGGGGCCCTGCTATGTATGGAGTCAGTAACTCAAATGTCTGTCAGTAGTTCCTCACATCAATCTATAATGATCTTCCACTGATGTGCCAGGAAATCTCACTGTTATGTAAAACATACCAGACATATGATGAAACAACATGTTCTGTCTTATACAGTCTGTACACACCCTAGGTATGAGTCAGATATTATGGCCAGCACACAGCTGAGGAATCCCTTGGGCATTATATCAGGGAGGTGCTGGACTGTGTAATCAGGTGACAGCAGTCAATTGGCTGTAGCACATAAAATCCCGGACTGGAGTACAGGTAAGTCTGTACTGGAGTCCCCTTGTGAGCACTGATGGCTACATTAGGTATGGTCCTACACATAGCTAATTTCAGCCCATGTCTGAAACATTATCTGCCTATAAAATTAAGATGTCACTATATCTCTGTGCATACCGAAAGCTATGTATACCTAAATGTCTCTCCCTATCCCCATCAGACATGATTACCCTTAGCTACCAGTATGTGGCACATATAAAATATATGTATATGTAGAGTTACATATATATATATATATATATATATATATATATATATATATATATATATACAGAGAGAGAGAGACAGAGAGACACAGAAAGGTATAGAGTAATGTAGTGCTGCAACTACTTGCATACCAATTGTTACCATTAGTAAGTGCAACTAGTACAGTGAGCTGTAGTGTGTATTAGTAGGTAGATAGGGGTTCTAATCTCACATCAGCCACCTAATGTGTGAGTAGCTATTCTACATACAGCAGCATACACATGCCCAACAGACCTATGTCTGTGCAATGGTCAATCATTTTATGGCCCTTTGACTAGTGTCCTCCACAACAGTGGCCTCCCTGTCAACAGCTGCTGATGTCATCCATCCCAACAACAGTAGCAGACATTCTCCAAACACATAAGCTCTGTGGTGCATGCAATATGTATGTCTCACTATTCTCTATACAACTAAATAGATAGGAGTTATAATCCACAACAATGGCAACTCTGTGAGTGTGTGTGTGTGTGTGTGTGTGTGTGTGTGTGTGTGTGTGTGTGTGTGTGTGTGTGTGTGTGTGTATGTGTGTGCTTAAGTATATCCCCTTGCAGTAATTTGTCTGTCTTGCCTATGTGTGTGCAATGCTAATACATTTTAAGGCCTGTGCCTAAGTGATAACCCCCACATTGGCTTACTTTACAGGGCCTACTGATGTCATCTACCTTAGAAGCACATTGAGACACTCTTCAAACATATAAGCTCAGTGGCACATGCAATAAGTATGTAGCACTGTAGTATATACATCTAGATGGGTAGGGGTTCAAATCCCATCAATGGCAGCTCTGTGCGTGTTTGTAAATATATCTCCTTGCAGCTGCGTGTCTCTCTTGCCTATATATTTGCAATGCTAAAACATTTTAAGGCCCGTGCCTACCTGTTAACCCCCACATTGGCACATTTTACAGGGCCTGTTGATGTCATTCACCTCAGAAGCACAGTGGGACACTCTTCAGACCCAGTAGTTTTGTGGCGCATGCGATAAGTATGTAGTATTGCAGTGTATTTAACTGAATAAGTAGGGGTCTACTCTCAAAACCAGCAAACTCTGTGAGTATATGTGTGTGTGTAAGCATATCCGCTTGCAGCAATGTAGCTGTATTGTGTGAGTGATGGTTATACACTTTTGAAGGCCTGTTAACCCCCCATTGCAAACTTTACAGCACCTGCAGATGTCATCCACCTAAGCAGTAGTGACAGACAGACAGTCCAAAAACAACTAAGCTCTGTGGTGCATGCAATATGTATGTTGGGCTATAGTATGTACAACTAGACAAGTAGGGATTCTACTCTCAACAAGGGCAGTTCATGAGTGTGTGTGTGTGTGTGTGTGTGTGTGTGTGTGTGTGTGTGTGTGTGTGTGTGTGTGTGTGTGTGTGTCTATGTATATCCCCTTGCAGCACTGTGACTGTGTTAGAATTGCCCTCTGTCCCACTGTGCAAGCTGCAGTCCATGTTTGGCCAGGTATGTCCCCACAAATATTTCCTACATTATTCTAATAGTTGTCAAAAACAGTCATTTTATATCACAAACACCTAAATGTTATGAGAAATAGCATAATCTAGGCAACTGCTACAAAAATAAGCTGTTATATTGTCAAAAAAATTGAGACTCTGTCCTTTGCACTTACTGGGGGTATGGTCTGTCCTGCCAACTCTCACATTACTACCAAAAGTGTCCCACATTGGACATTTGATAAGGTGGCAACCCTAGTCTGTCTTGCCTATGTGTGTGCAATATGTATTACTTTTTAGGCCCTGTGAGTAGCTGCTGCCACTAAATAACCCACATGTATGTAGGAAATAATGCTACTCACCACCACATACATTTGTAGGTACTGACCAAGATTGTGGATGACTGTAAGTTGGGTGCTATCTGTCATTGACTCCCCAAATGATGTTGACATACTGCAAGATGGTCTTACATCAACTATGGACTGGTGCCAAGGTGCTGATCTTAAGCAAAATGCAAAAAACTGTATCATCATACCATTTGGAAAAGACACAGCCCCACTGTTTACCACATCAATGCCAACCCCCTAAACACACAACCTGTGTTGAGAGACCTATATACTCAGGTTGATAACAATTTTGCATTCAACCATCATGTAGCGGCAGTGGTCAGAAAAGCCTCATATGTGGTTCATCT
Source organism: Protopterus annectens (assembly GCF_019279795.1). Lineage (NCBI taxonomy): Eukaryota > Metazoa > Chordata > Ceratodontiformes > Protopteridae > Protopterus > Protopterus annectens. The sequence goes on from NC_056745.1 coordinate 894,072,942, forward strand.
CATAGGTAAAAGGATTGCATCCAGAACAAAGGTGGTCAATACCTCTCTATAGTCTTCACTCCATACACCAATTTTTTGCTACAATGACCCATTTGGTATGTACCTATTGAGACATCTGCATCAACTGGAAAGGCCATGGAAATACCTCATCAAGATAATCCATGGCCTCCAGCACCTGTCTAATGCAGACAGACTCAGATCTCTATTTCTCCAATCGGTATCGAACAGGTTGCTCAGAGATGGACTGTGTCACACCTAAAAGGTAATGTTCGACACTGCCCTACTACAGCTGCCCCATATCAGTCAGTCTAACTCCATGCACATTACCTGCATGACAGACCTGAATCTGATATGCAACATCAACACAACCTGCTGGATAGACAGATTTGTCTCCCAGAAGCTGCCCTGTCTCAGGAATACACTTCCATACACATGAAACAGAGTACCATGCTGACAACACTCTTCAAGAGCAAATGTGATGAGTGGATAAGAAACCACAATCCTGTCCCAGGGTTCTCACATGTGTCCTTCATTGACAGGGGCAACAGGTGCTGACTGGTGTTTCTTTCTGGGGATAAAATAATGACTAGCCTTGTAAGGGCCCCAGGACCAGTACTCTAGTAACCTCCTATGATACTATGAACCTATGATCCTACTGAACTCTCAGGTGCCATGTATCAAGAGTAGTATACTGTGTCACGGGTTATGCATGCAAGATTATGCTATCTGGCCCCATTGTCCCTGGTATACTGTTCTAGGATAACCATGCACATATACGGCCGTACCTTGGTGAAGTCACATTTCTGTGTTGCCACCATGCCATCCTGAGCCACTGTATTGGCACCAGCTCTCCATGGCATAGATGCACAGACCCCTGGGACAGAAACAGAAAAAAGTGTGGGAGACAACAGTCAGTCACCAATACTACCACCAATGCAGCATCATGGAACAAAGGCACATGCACTTTGATGTGTACTCCTGACACATGCCAACAAACAGCACCTTACAGGGCATAACACTACTGAACTACAAACTGTCATTAAATGTACTATGGTCACCCTGTGTATCAGACACATATTTGTATGTCTGTATTGATGGTATGGATGATAGGGATGTTGCACAAGTATCACATGCACAGGGTGTGTTCTGGGGTTGCCAAAGGCCTAGGCTGTGCCACACAGTTGACATTGTGTGTGTGTGTCTAGAGGGGTACTGGTCAGCTGGGCCATGGAGAGAAGCTTTGTGTGTCTGTTGGTGACCTGCATGTGACAGTAATGTGTGAGTGTGTGCACATATGCAGTTACGCCATGTGCAACCCCTGCATGAGGGTATGTTGGACTGCTGTGAACCATACATGGCAGAATGTACAGTTCACCATCTCTGGCTATGAACATGGGAAATGGCTCTCCCAGGAGTGGCACTGGCACCACCATGCCCAGGGTCAGATGAGGTACTACTTGCTGATTATGACTGGTGTCTGTTGGGTCTGTCTCCCACACAGGACCAGGTGCCCATGGCCTGCTACATTGTGGTGTGGACAGCACCCTCCCTTCTGTAGTGCTGGTGGCACTGCCACTACAGGGGCTTGATTGTGCATTGCCACGTGGACTGTCCACTAATGGTGATGCTGACCTATCTCCACGTGTCTGATGCCCTACTCCCACAACATGTTCCAGCATGGAAAATGCACAGTTAGGGACTGACAATGTGTCACCCCACCATCTGTCCACTACATAGACAAAATGATGCATGGTGTCACCAATGTTGTGGATGGAGTCATGGATGCCAGACAGTGATGCATCCATGATCCTGAGCATTCATCTGGTGTTGCATTCAGAACAAGTCTGTGCCTCTGGGATGGACCAAAACATGCTTTGAGTGACTCGTGATTTGACACATGTGACAGGTGGTAGATGGGCAGCAGTCCTCCTTTGAAAACCTCTGTCAAGCTGCCTGTGTGGGACCTCACCAGCTCTCTGGCTATGGCTAGTGTCTACAGTCACAGATGCCATAGTTGAAACACTCTCCTGTTCAATGCCACCACCATCTGACTGTCCAATATCTGTGGGCACAGGGGACTGGGTATGTGTGGGCATACTGGCTGTGTGTGGGGACATTGGGAGAGGAAGTGGGATGTCAACATATGGGACAGATTCAACCCCCAGCAACCCCACCTGTGCCTCACTATGACCCCCATCATCATCAGAGTCTGAAGAGACACTGACATCAGGTTGTGAGGGGGACAGACTCCAACTCCCATGGTCACCTGTCAGGAGGAACACAACATGACTACATTAATACATGCACTATTATGTCTGCTGATCCACACACATACACACACACATACACACACACGCACACACACGCACACACACACACACACACACACACACACACACACACACACACACACACACACACACACACACACACATACAGGTGAGGTGCCACAATCGCATTATACATACCACACCTTATTACTGATCCCATACACAACACACAAGCAGACCACAACAGACACAGACAAGGCAGGCCCTTAACAACATGCAGTGCAGCCATGTCTGATTAATGTTGCCAGTACAATACATCTGTGAGATAAGTGACATGTCAGTGTATGTGATGGACCTTCACCTAAAAAACATTGCACCCATCTCCAACATACTATTGCCTCCTATATAGTAGACTGTATACACCTTCATAAAAATATGTGCAAATATGCTAGAGCTCCTGCAAATATGCTACTGTGATTATCAATTCAATGCACTGCAGTAAACCCCTCCACAACTGAACATGTGCGTATATCAACATGTACACTACAAACTGTGAAACTGCCCACATTGCTGACATTCTGAGTATGTGTGCACAAGTGTGTTTACAAACCCCCCAATGCAGATTGACCTGACTTCCATGTTCCATGCACAGGTAGGCAGAGGTTGCCACTATGACTGCTACAGTATTAAAATGATGACAACAAGAGGCTTGCCTGGATGCTCCTCTGCTGTGGAAGCCGTTCCATTCACCTTCACAATGTATGGGGTGATGGATGCTTGTGAGCTGGTGGCTAAACCCAGGTTTGCCAGGACCTCCTCTGTGGCTGAGAGTGGTTGTTGTGTTGCAGGCCCTCCACTAGTACCAGCACAGTGCCTAGCCACAGCTGCAGTCCTTTGCCATGCACCATTTATCATGTTGGTGGCCGGAGTCGGACCTGCTCATAACTTTTTTCCTGTAGCATGACTTGATTTACTGATACAACAGGGTCTGCCCACAGTGTAGCACATTGTTCCTGATTGTGGCGACCTCTTGACAGCAGGATGGCAAGATGTAGTCTGAGGCCGTCAATTGTAACTTCATTCTCAGACACAGAAAAAGTTGGGTTCCTCCATCTGTACATCACTCCTGAAAGACAAGAAGAGGGGAACACATCACATGGCCACATACATTGCTCTCCATTATGTACATACCCTGCACATCCACATTTGCCAACACTATCCTCCACAAACTCCCACATTATACACCACCACCCTCACCACAGTATGTATGCGGCTATCAGCAACATAGTGGCAAAACATCATGTGTTTCCCTCCTCATCCTGCAGTTTCCTGGATGCTGCATGTTTTATAAGGTGTTCATCTGCATCTTTTCTGTTACACCTATTACTGCTTGTTTTAGCCTGTCTATATTGTATGCAATAGTGTAAGCCTCCTATGTTTGTTTTAAGCACCTAGGCTGTAGGTCCACCCCTTCGGTCTCCCTGACCTTCCTCCCTCAGATTCTGACAAATATGGCTGGACAATGTCCTACAGTTCCCCTGTCAGTCCGGTTGATATGGGCATCCTGACATAGTGTAGCAACTGCCTCATGTACATGGACAACCATCTACAAATGCCACTAAGGAACACAATTTGTGAAAGATGCAATGATATTAGAAACCTACATTCCATGCTCTCTCCCTCTCAAACTCCCATATCTGGCACCCAAAAAGGTTGTTAACACAATCAGAGCACCTTACACACCAACCACACCTACACAATACACACCCAATAATGCAGAGGTTCTCAAAATAAACATCCCCAAACAAAGGAGACCTCTGAGACAAAAACACATGCAAACTCCACAACGGTGCACAACACATACAATGCATAGGCACACACCTGTATCCCACAGCCAATAAGCTATCACCATAAATCAAACATATTAGTCATAGGAAACTCTATTGTGAGACACACAGATGTGCATCTCACCAGGGTGTATATGGAGAAGGTCACAGTTACTTGTCTGTCAGGTTCCAGAATCTGCCATATCACATACCCGCTGCTGACTCTCAGCAACAGGTACTGTTATGAGTCTGTCATAGTCCATGTTGAAGTGTCTGACCTGAGACATACCTCCTTGGACTATATGACATAAGACATGATTGAGCCCACTAATTATGTGTCCCAGACAGGTATGTCCCTAGCCTTAAGAAACATTCTGCCATCATCCTGAATGATGCCACAATACAATCAGGAAATGATTGACTTTAACAATTGGCTTGGTTTCTGGTGCCATTCCAGGGGAATCCAGTACCTGACAGCCCAAGATGGTATGATCAACACACCACAATGCTTTACCAGAGAAGGCCTCCATCTGTCTCACCTGGCCTTCAGGTTTCTGGATATGGTTCTTTCCACCCCCCATAGTGCCTTTATTAGGAAAAGTGGTGATGTTAACACTACCAGCATAAAACTTTCAACATATCACAAATTGAAGGCCATGCTGCTAAGGAGTCTAAACATGAATTTGCATTAATTGCAAGCAGTCTTAACCTTGGAAAGTGCTGACATCTATGCAGTCACAGACACATGGTTTAAAGCCGCAGAGAGCACCCCAGCCTTTCATGGTCACCGATCCTATCTACCTCTCAACCTCTTAGAGCAAAAAATCTGGACAAAGCCTAGAATTGTGGGGGGGGGGGCAGATAGGGACAGATTTTAAATATTGCTCTTACAGACTTAGAAAGTTGAAAGAATAATAGGTTTTGCATTAGCATGAATTTTCTGATGGATGTGGAGTCTTAAACTTAAATGTTTGTCATCATTTAATGACTTCAATGCTCAGCTATTTGCCAGAAAGGAACAGATTTTGGGAGAAACACACCAAAAATATGAGACAAAAATCTGAACATTCTGTGAAAACCTGTACACTTGAGAGAGATGTATCATACAGTCAGACCCCAAGATGCAGGCAGTAAAGCCAAGGGAAGTGCAGTTTCACTATATATGCAAGCCATGCACACCTCCACACTAGTCAAACAGTAAGACACACAGGAGACACTCCAGGTGCAGTTAACCATTGCCAAGACCCCTATTCAAATCATAGCTAGATACTAGCCCTGACATGTGACCAGAAAGCCCATTCTGCCTATATTGACCTGTTCAACTCTATCAGGATTGGACTCTGTTCTCTGATGCTGGTGACTTTAAGTACCCAAACACAGACTGAAAAAACTACTCATGCCAGCACACAAATGCCCAGAAATTCATAGAATTTGGCAATGCAAACACCTTGGAACAGCTAGTTGCTACACACACATGAGGTGAAAATTTCTTGGAGTTGATATTAAGCAATATGGGTAACCACTGCAGCATCCCTACAGTATCATCCTCCGTGGTAAAACCAACAATAAAGTGGTCATGTTTGCAGTCACCATCTCCCACAATACTCATCTAGCTAGGGTCAGATATACAAATATCTCCAATGATGATTACAGCCTCCTGAGGGATGGTATAAATAGCTTCACAGCCCCCTCCCCCTCTGTAGGAACTGGCACCAATATCCACAAATACACCAAAGCACTATACATGCATTTTTATAGGCGCATGGAGTCAGGTATACCTGACAGGACAACACCATCCTCTGCAAGAATAAGTAAACCTGTCAGGTGGACATCTGCAATAAATAGACTCTATAACAGGGATAAAATATTGCTATCTAAGACCAAGAAGGAGCAAATGCCCAATTTGAAGCAATGCCTCCTTAGTCTGAACAAGCAAATAACAGGACTACTGAAATCCTGCAAAGCAAATTCCGAGGCCACATTGGCAACATCCACTACACACAGTCATATCTCCTTCTTCACATATGTCTGCAACCTCAAAGGAAGCACCCAGACCTGTTCAGAAGTGGTGGTCAAGGACACCAGATATACAAGTACTGCAGATATACCATACTTGCTGCCTGACAGAGTCAGTGAAAGCTTCACCACTTTCCCTCCCATCAGTACATCAGGACATCCCCGGTACCTGCCCCTTTCCCCTTATATCTAGAGAACAGGTCATCATTGCCATCTCAAAGTCATAGAATACAGCCTCCATGGAACCCAATCACATCACGGGATGCATCCTACATGACCTCAAGCATGAACCTGCAGCACCATTAGGCACTGTATTTAACCAAAGCCTGAATGCCACCTTAGTCCCAGCTGAGTGGAGGACACCCACTGTCATCCCATTACACTAAGGTGGAGTGTTCACCAATCCTGCACATTATAGACCCATCATCTGAACTAGCCTGATCTGCAAGGCCATGGAACAGATTATCTTGAACCTCATTAACAAGGACATTGGCGACCTCCCCACACTCAATCACACAAAGTTTGCCTTTGCAAGAGGGGGATCATATCTGTTACATTTGGTTGACTTCTTTGACACAATCACCAAAGCCATGGAGACAGTGCACACTGCCTACCTTGTCCTGGCCATAGACATTCATAGTATTCCCCACTTGGACATAATAAATATATGCTCTCCACTAGTCATCAGTCCATATGTTACCAGATGGATAGCACACTGGCACACTGACAGCATCCACCTAGTCAATATAGGGGAACCCACCTCAAGCGGTAGACCTGTGTAACCAAGTGTTCTGTCTTTGGGCTTCTATTATGTGTGATTTACTCTTCTGAGATGCAGGGCACAACCAGTGGACCATATCTTGAAAAGGTACTAAGTACAAATAGGAATTAGGATAGGTCTGGGACTGTAAACCACTCAACAAACATAACAAGAACAGGTGTTTAAACAATCTTAACCTTCTGCATGGAAAACCATGACAAGGGATATTATCCTGAAATGAAATGTCAAGAAAAGACATGTACAGCATATAGGTTTCTCACTTAATGAAATGAATGTTACTGTCAAAAGGATTGAGGATATGAGAGATATGTCTATCTGGGGATCAAGAAATAACCAGATATCTCACCAAAGTCCTGTTATGTGAACAAGTCATAAAGCTAATCCTCCAGAAACAGTAGATGGAAATATCCAGACACCGTCAGCCTCATAGACACAAGGAAATATATTGCTCATGTCTGAAGGAATTCATGGCCAGACATCAACAATATCAAAGTGATGGTAATAAGCCTTACAGTAGTCACCACCACTTCCATCCCATCAGGAACATAGGTGGATGCATAACAGATTTGGACAAATAAATAGATATTGCAGAACTTCTGAATAGCAAACATTTTAATCTTGACAACATGTACCTCCAAAACAATGCCAGTTTCCACTGATCAGCTGCTAATGTTTACTGACAGTTTATATTATGATTTCAGCCACTCACTTGACATGGCCAGAGATAATATTACCATGGCTGCATCAATAGAAATGGTACACATATGAGGCAACATTTTGAAATCACACCACCACTGATAAATATCAGATGTGAAATTGACAGACATAATAAATTATGTCTTGGTCTTTGAAAACCATGTGTAATTCTCACTCATTTTACTAGACACATTCAGAAGCCATGGGGACAGTTAGTGGACTGCTATGTGTAGCACATTCATTCTTTCCACAGGAATGTATCTGAAATTCATTCCTCTGAGGTTATCCAGTCCTTGTGATGGGATCATGAGGAGATAGAATGCATCACTGGCATACCCATTGATAGGGAAATTCAGATGTCCCTTTACATGTTCACAAGAAATTGATACATTGGCCAAATGATACTATACCATATAGTGAGCTCACTGCATTACATTTTGAATGATTCAAATATAACATTATCTTTGCTGGCACATAAGTAATGACACTAAAATACCACAGTGGTGTATGGAGAGGATTTGAGTTATTACAAAGCCATACACTAACAATTTATAGGAAGAAAAGGGTCATTAACATGTGGACTGTAAGGTGTAAAATTTGTCAGAACAGGTGAATCCATGGGGAGTATATTATATCCATCATAAAACAAGTGATAGTAAATCTGGTATCTAGCTGTGAATGCTGTACAGCATTCTACATAGTAAGACATCAGACTCACCCAGGTGCTCAACATAATGCCATTAGGAATACAAAGGATAATGCCTTGCTCATATATCCTACACAGACCTTGCAAGAGTGACATCCTCAGGTGAGATGGATCTTCTCTTATGTTGGAAGCATGACTGATGGCAAATCAAACTAGATGCCTTTAACCTCAAATGGACTGCAACATCAGCAGCTTGATGGCATATGGTGCATGTTAGACCCTGGCATACACTTAATGGACATTAGAATACATACATCTCTTATAATATGAAACCTTTGATAAGTGGAAGATATTGACAGAGTCAGTGAAAGCTTCACCACTTCCCTCCCATCAGTACATCCAAGGACATCCCCGTACCTGCCCCCTTTCCCCTTATATCTAGAGAACAGGTCATCATTGCCATCTCAAAGTCATAGAATACAGCCTCCATGGAACCCAATCACATCACGGGATGCATCCTACATGCGACCTCAAGATGAACCTGCAGCACCATTAGGCACTGTATTTAACCAAAGCCTGAATGCCACCTTAGTCCCAGCTGAGTGGAGGACACCCACTGTCATCCCATTACACTAATGTGAGTGTTCACGCAATCCTGCACATTATAGACCCATCATCTGAATCTAGCCTGATCTGCAAGGCCATGGAACAGATTATCTTGAACCTCATTAACAAGGACATTGGCGACCTCCCCACACTCAATCACACAAAGTTTGCCTTTTGCAAGAGGGGACTACATATCTGTTACCATTGGTTGACTTCTTTGACACAATCACCAAAGCCATGGAGACAGTGCACACTGCCTACCTTGGTTCCTGGCCATAGACATTCATAGTATTCCCCACTTGGACATAATAAATATATGCTCTCCACTAGTCATCAGTCCATATGTTACCAGATGGATAGCACACTGGCACACTGACAGCATCCACCTAGTCAATATAGGGGAACCCACCTCAAGCGGTAGACCTGTGTAACCAAGTGTTCTGTCTTTGGGCTTCTATTATGTGTGATTTACTCTTCTGAGATGCAGGGCACAACCAGTGGGCTATGAGTGACCACATTTGCAGAAGACTGGATGCTGGGTGCTGTTACCAAATCCCCTATTGACATGGACATCCACCATGAGAGTCACACAGACATATGCGTGGTGAGACACATGGCCTCAGGCTGAATACTACAAAATGCAGCATCATCCTCTTTGGGGAGATTGACATCCCAACAAATGATCACATTACTAACAATGTCCTAAGCACATAATCAGTTGTGAGAGATTTGGGCACACAGGTTGATAGCACCAAGACATTTGACCACTCTGTTGTTTCCTTTGTAAGGAAAGCTTTCTACATGTCCCACCTCATACATAAAGGTATCTCATCCAGGGACATGGGGGTCATAACATTCCTGTATTCCTCCTTAATAAAGCCCTTTATTGAGAATAGTGCCCCTTTCATCATGTACCTCGTAAAGCACATGCAGTAGCTGGGGAGACTACAGAGGTTCCTCAACAGGGAATGCCACTGCCTCAAACAGCTACCATACACAGATAGGCTAAAAGACCTATCTCTCTACCTGGTTTCATACAGAGTCCTCAGAGGTGACCTCTTTGTGGCATACAAGGTGATCATGGATTCCATCTTTATGGGACTGATGCACATCTGAAAGTCAAGATCTACTCACGTAACCCACACACTCACCCTCAACCTGGTCTGTGACATCAACAGGAGCTGTTGGTGGGTCAGATGTGTGTCCCCACACACTCATCCAGCTGTGGATGGACACCATGTCCACATCAGGCAGAGTACCTATTTACCTCTTTTTAAGCGACACCTGTATAACTGGATGGCAAACAGGACATACACCCTTGGGATACCACCTGTGTCCCTACTGGACTGTGGCATCAGGTGCTGACTTGCATAAACATGGGCTAAACTCTGGGCTAGGGTTATGAGGGCCTCAGGGGCAATAGCCTAGTAATCTCATCTCATATGATCCTAGGTATACCAGTTATGGCCCTGTGTGCTTTGACATATTGTGTTGTTATGTCTCCACACCCATCACTATCATCTACTTTGGTATGTCCCCAATGGGCGACATCCCAATACCATGTCGTACAACCACCATCTGACAAATAGGTGAGTGGTACTACAAGTGTATGGGGACAGTCCAGCAACATGTGTGTGGCCCAATGACAGACAACACTGCAAACATGCTGCAGGGTATCCTCCCTGTAAGTGTCCAAAATCCGCAGTACACAGATGTTTGCAGAATGTGTACATGTGCCTGATATATGTGGACCCTCTGCCAGACAAATGTGGATGTCTGGCAAACAGTTGGGCAATACGGAATGGTTGTTCTCAGACTGTATGTAATCTGGCTGTCACATGCCAAATCCCTCGGAAAACAGTTATAGTACATTGATATCTGGTAGTTTATTCATTCCCTTACATTGTATGCTCGATATGTGCACTCACTCTGTTGCTGAGGCATGGCCTGTGTCCCCTCACTACTACTTGCTATAACCTAATATTCAGCAGTAGGGGGTCAACAGTATGCTAGGTATAGCTCTCAAGTGATGAGATACGAGTGTGGAGTACACAGTGACCTAGCTAGAATACATCAGAAACAGTCAGGGACATATGGACAATGTTTGAAGTATACCTGTGTGACATTCACAGACTGAGAGGAGCTGACTGACAGTACATCATGTGATATGCCAGCTGTATCCACCAGTACTTATGCTCACTGTTGTGTAAAACACAATCCAGTAGCATTTATACATGAGCAGACCATTCTTGGAGGGACTCAGAGGGCCAGATCTGTGATGTATGTCACAGCAGACAGTGCCAAAATGGAAGCCTGTAGGTGCTGCACAGCTGACTAACAGCAACATCTCATTCCAAGATATGTACTACAGACCTACTGTTATAATCCCTATTTCCCAAAACTGCATCCTCCCATCTGTGCCCCATTACACGGGGACATCTATTACATACCTGGTATAGTGCTGTTCTGCTTTATGTGCAGAAATCCTGTAGTATAATGCTTATGTTCTCACAGTCTGTCTTTGTAAAGAAAGTCACAGATCTGTTTACCATAGGTAGCAGCTTGCCTTTTGTAGGTAATGCTCATGAACAGGTGACTGCCCGTGCACCAATCTGTGGCTCACACTTGCTAATTATATCCAGAACAGCTGGTTTGTATTTTCATTAGACAATGGCATGGCACGATAGTACTATACTTAAGGCCTTCATGTAGGCTTTGGTAATTTTCTTTGCCTGTGAGATGTACATTATCAAGGTGTGGGGACTACAGCATCACAGCGGGTAGGTAAAATACTGTCCACTGTCCAGATTTATGTGGTATGTCCACAGTTTGGCATGCTATGTTTGGCCATTGTGAACAGACTTTCTGATTGTGTGGCAGTTTACTGTTTAACAATGAGGTTTGAGGTCAGTAAGGGGGCAGACAGATGTGAGAGTCATATGTCCTTTGCATCAGAATATGCATGCTGCTGCAGTAGCTTCTGGTCTATCAGCTGTGTATGTTTGTAGAGGAAGACTGTGACACATGTCCCTGTCACTTGACCATTTCCCCCTCCACCCATTTATGTATGGGTGTTGTGTGGATCTCCTGTTCTAGGTATTTGGGAGGTATGGTAGGTCTGTATCAGGTAGCTGAACATACTGCCACATATGTTGCAGGCTGCAGCTGCTGCATTCTGGACAGGAGTCATACTGGGATTGTGAAAATATTGGGGGACAGCAAGCTGTATATGTCATTGAGGGAGGAGTGTCAGCTCTGTTGTCACAGCACAGCTGGGGTGAGGGTACCCATAACAGTCCAGGTGAGGCATGTGCCTCAGGTATATATGTTATGTAATAGTGCCATCTAGAGAGTGGTAGGCAACATTTAGGACACCTATACATATTTCTGAAGTGTGTCCCAACCTACAGGCCTTTAACATGCTAATATGGGTGGCAGTGATTGTAGTAACACCAACCAGTTCTGCTTAAAATTGCAGGGCTCACTCACTCACTTCTTTGTTGTTTTGACAAGCATGTATTTGACATACAACAGGCTGGAATGTAAGACAGGACTGTAGGTGGCAAAATGTAATGTGTGCTAGGAATGCAACAGATAGAGCTACTGTGTCAATACTATAGCAGGTGTATTTGCAAGACATATGTGCATGCATACAGTCTGTTACATAGGATTGGCATGAACATGCGTGTTCAGGTGGGCATGACATATGATACTGAACTGTCTGTCATGATTTTCTAATCTCAGTCTGTACTGTCATGCCAGTACTTCAGCACACAGAATAGATTTTGTGACAACCATGCCAAAAGAAGGTGGCACAACTAGGGACATTCTGCCACAGTCTGTGCAGTTGTCAGCTGTGCCTGCTATCCTAGGCCTCATGTGCATCCTTCAACATTGAAGTGTGTAGTGGTTTGGTGACTGCATCACAGTCCCACGTGCCATTTTTCCCATTATATGTACAAGCAGTGTGTCACTGGCACTCAGGATATGTGTATGGAAATACCTGATTTTCTTTGGAGCTGAGTGGCCTAGTGGGCTAATGCATGACTCCTTTGTTGGCAGGGTCCTGGGTTCAAGTCTTGGCAGGGGTGATAATTTTGCTGATGTGCATAACAATATCAGAAAGCCAGAAGGTGATTAAAGCAGTTTTAAGCAGCTTTAATTGGGTTTGCATGGATTTGTGCAATGAGCCGCAATGCTAAGTGGTGTTTAGTCCTGCTTAAACCCGTGCTACTTCTAAAGAAAGAAAAGAAAAAAGGGGTGATAGGAAAGTGGTGAAATGGGGCAAGCAGGGTGAAAAACAATGTTAAAGGCAGGTAGGGATGTGCAGGGCAGGTGTAGGAAAGGACCATAGCTCTCCATTTCTTGTACAGCAACAGCTGTGGTGCAGATTGTGGAAAAGTTGGAATTTGGAGCCTCACAACCCAGAGAGAGGGATGTGGGTGACATAACTGTATTGATTAGTTGTTGTAATGATTGATTGTGGGCAGTGTACATGGGAGCAAATTGGAGAACTATATATAGGGAGATTTTTTTTGTGATACAGATGCCCATTTTTTTTGTTAAGGAGAGAGAGTGGAATGCTGGGGAAGGGATATAGGTACATGTGGGGAGGTAAGTTGGGTAGCAGAGGTAGCATTTACAAACAGACAAGTCAGACAATACAGTAGACAGGGGTGGTATATGACACATGAGGTGGGTAAACACCTTGGAAGGGGAGGGTGTTGTGGAATCAGAGAGCCATGTGCTATCAGACAGCAGCAGTGGGACTGAGCACCCCACCCATAGGCAGTCACCACTGTTCCTTCACTACCCAAAGGTGGCTGTGCTGAGGGCTGGGTGTTAGGGCCAGCCTGTCCCTACAGGATTGCCAGTCTGCCTTGAATCCAGCACAGTCAATTGTCAAAGCCTTGCTGCATGATCCTGTGCACCATGCCTGGAAGCTGCCACTAAGTAACAACTACCTATCTGTGCCAGCTCCCAGGTGGTTCCACCCATAAGTGGTGCAGGACCAGTGAAGGGGGCAGCTCTAGGTTGGGTCCCAGATGTGCTTGGACCCGGTGCCACAGCCAGTTGAGGTAGGGTAGGTGGATCAGTGGGAACTGGCCTATCCAGTCGAGCTATGGTGTTGGGGTTTTTTCAAAGTGCATAGGTTTGTAATGAACAGAACACTTAAACATTAGTTATAACAGCATGCCAGGTTGTTCCAATTAACCCAGTAACATAATATTGCATAGCATGTAGAACACAAGAATAAGTGTTACAACAGTCAGTAGTGTAACAGCATGCCAGTAACAGTACAGCAAAAGGCCAACACCATTTGTAATTCAACAAAGTATATTAGTATGCAACCGTTTTAATATATGACAATAATAAACCACAAGGCCAAGCATAAAGTTTTGAGAACAACATATGCTAAAAGTAAGCCATACCTGATGTATAACAATAATAAATTATGATGCAAATAAGGGTGGGGAAAGAGAGAAAAACATTCCATTACTACCAGTATAGGCTATATTGTTTGTAACAGTACTCTGATATACTCTACAGGTCTGCCCTTACTTTATGTATAAAAGTTCCCTATAGCTTTTGTTGCATCTACATACCTCTCAAGCTATCCACATGTGACAGTATGGGCCAAGCTGTGACACCTACAGGTACACAACTACAGGAGACTATTACATGTCAGGGGAAAATATATGAGTACCAAGGTGTACTGTGGACTGACGTAGTGTGACTGTGCTATTGACATAAATCAAGTGTATGTTAAATCTGTGTTCAAGAGACTTGCAACAGTGATCACAGTCCATGACAGTGTGACACTTGACAGACATGTATTATGCACAGTACAGAGATGTTACTCTTATCATGCCGTAATTGGCAGGCATGGGGTTAGACTATCAGCAGACATTCTCAGACATACCAGGCATGCAGCCATACCAAGATTAAACAATTTTATTTATTTTATTAATCTGTATTAGTAGTGTACTTGTTAACTTTTTATATACTGACATCTTATCACCTTGCTGAGCAATGCTGTTAACACTCTGGTACATCTGGACACACAAATTAATAACTGAGTCAAACAGCTACTACAGCCAGTTATTTACCTGTAATTCCTGTGGGGAGAACATATGTAAACAATACATCACTGTTTCTATAAATATTTAGTAGTACTTGTCCTTGGATTCGAACCCATGTCTGTGTGTGCAACATGTACTTCATTACTAGTGTTTATCAAACTGAGCTACTGAACCACTGCTGAATAAGGATTGACTGATATGTGCCTAGAGCCCACCAGGTAACAAACTGTGACTGATAATAGAGGTAGAGTGCTATACAAGACTGCAGTGACACTTGAGCACACATGCATGAGATTCATGCATGACAGAGATAGTAGTTGAACTGTGCATTAATACATGGATGCGGGTGTAGACAATTAACCCCCAGTGGGTGGACCTATGTGTAATGTGTACAGACCATATTGGAGTGCTGGGTTGTCTACCTGACCCATATACAGTTGTAGATGGTATATTTGTAGTCTACAGCTATGACAGCTTCATACTTGCCTGCAGCAGCGTAACTAAGATCAGGAATGCATATAGCTGAAATGTAATGGTTAACACAAGACAATCCTGAGATACACACTATATACCTTGGCTATTCCTATTCTAGGTTCAGATCTTAGTGCAGAACAAATACCATAATGCATCATATCTTGTAGTACAGCTCCACATCTACAGTTTAGCATAACACTTCATTATTAGCTAATCTTCAGTCACTTCATTGTATTATTCACATTTTTATTTCGCAGAAGTTGTACTAATCGATTTCATGACCAACATCCAAAAAAACACTCATATTGCACAACACAGCTTTATTAGGGTTGACATCATGCAGTGATTAGTATACATGTAACGGTCTTTATTAATGAACACTTCCTATAATGCAGGTGTTGCAATACAGCTGTAATCCCACAATTAATGCAGTAGAAACTTTATTTACTTAACATTATGAATGCAGTTGAACTTTATTTCCTTAAAATTATCCAGTATCATGCTTTCATCTTTATTGAACTGTACCTGGCATTACTCAATTATATCAGTCCAGGTCTATGACCACTTTCATTGCAGTACACTCCAAACATACTGGCAGTTACTAATGTACTATTTCATGTTAATATGACTGTAGATTACAAGATATAGCTGCACACACTACACTCTTGGCGCAACCTGGCCAGGCACCCTGCATGGGCCTACAGGTTGTGAGCTTTCTCCTCTGCAGACATTGGGAGAGAAACACACCATTATCCATACCTGTCTATCACGCATTCAGACTAGAATTTGGTAAATCAATGATAATAATACTTACAAACTGGTGGGAAATTCTTGTCTCTTGCATCTTGGATCCAAGTAGCCAAGAGATCCCCCTTCCTACACTTCAGGTCATCAAAATGGTGATGCACCTGCTCACCCATGTGGGGATACCAGTTGCACTGGTGAGGTCACATGCCAGCTGGTTCCAGGTCTCTGCCTTGTACTTTGATCCCTGGAACTGGTCCTACATAAGCTGGACATCATGGTCTTTAAAATGGAGTCCAACCATGACCTTGGACTCCAGAATGCCCCACCGCTTTGCCCAGAAGACTGCACCCTCTCCAACTCTTGCCATAGTCTCTGCCAAGATCAAACTCCAACAGATTCTGGCTTTATTCCCACCTGTTGCACTTAAATAAGACTGTTTTCCCACCCGCTGCCACCATTCGGCAATTTTTAAAAGTGTGTTGCTTCACTTAGCATTGTGCAAACCAGCTGAGTTGAGCAGTGCTTAAACTGGCAACAGTTAAACATCATTTTTGTTACCAAAGTTAATTATATATATCCTTGTTTTCTATAAACATATGCACTGTTGAGATAGAAGTAATAACTAGATTTAGATGGATTACTATTTTATTTTGGTTTTGTGAGTCCGTTATAGGGCTGATTTATCTAGCTTCGATATGCGTTTGAATAAATAAACTAGAGCATGGATGATCTGAGGTGACCAAGCTACAAATTTGGAAATAAGCATGGAGTCTTACATCACTAGGAGTAAGACTTCCATTTATTTGGTTGATTTATGGTCTTCCTCTTCCCTCTCCACCTATTATTACATACTATTCTAATTTTACTTAGAACAGCGTATGTATTATGCTGCTTGATATAGAGGATATAGGTACATCCTCTTCTGGCTGCAAATGCAGCATGCATCGCATTTGAAATGATAGAATGTATCAGCTATCCCCTGTGGCGTTTTATACAATTTATATTGGTGCATATTTTATTTTATTATATGACTATGAATCATTGTGAAAATTAATTATCAATAATATAATGCATTATGAACTGTTTAGGTTTTATGATTGTGAATTTGGGACAAACATTTTGAAATATGAAAATGTTCCCTTGTATTTTAAACTCAATGCTTAACTTGCTTCCTGAGCTAGCATAGAAAACAGGCGTTTCCGCCTAGTAATTTTGTTTTAATTGCTTGCTTGGGTAATTGAGTAATTGATGAATTGTTCTTTTTAATTGTAGTGAACTTTGCTATATAAAGTGATTCATTTTATGTATTGTACGCCATAACCTGATGAAAGTAGCATATGTCATTGAAAGCGTATTTTACCTTGTTCTATAATAAATCATCTCTTATTTGCATTGGTTTCCTATTTCCATTGTGCAAACCAGCTGAGTTGAGCAGTGCTTAAACTGGCAATGCCTAGCAAAGCTTAGCAGTGCACAAACCAGCTTAGCTTAGCTAAGGGCTGCTTGAACAGAGTTTGTTTAGCCATGTCCAAACCAGCTAAGCAGAGCTGTGCATTGCTAAGCAGTGCTAAAATGGGTCCTGTTTAAAAACTGATTGGCTTGGCTTAGCAGAGCTTAGCTAATGGTAAAACAGATTTTTAAACAAAAAAAGGAAAAAAAAAATAAAATTATTTGTTCATTACTACTAGTTTATTATTATGTGTATGCATTTTACTTCTATGTTTCCTCACCTTATGTATTTTAATTTCTTTATCTTGGAGTGTGAATTTTATGCATTGTAAACTTGTGTTTAACTGGATCTTTTCTCCTTGGGTCTCCATTAAAAATGGGTTTCTGGCCCAGCTGGACTAACCCGGTTAACAAATGTCAATAAATACATCAATAAAACAAATAAATAATTTATAAAATATTGCTATCAAATATAAAAGCTGAACGGTTTGTCTGTGCATTCGAACTGTGCACCTACTGCACATAAGGCCATTACTCTAACCATTCAGCTATGTGGATATGTTTACAATTGTTATACATTTCTATATAGCTCTCAGCTATGTTTAAGCCCTGCCGAGCATCATGCCATGCCATGCAAACACACTCAGCTATGCTTAAACTTGACCTTTGATATGAAAATGAAAAGTATCTGCTTTCTATTTTTTTGATGTCTGGTATGTGTCCATTGCTAAGTGCCATTTCACACAAAACACACAAAAAAAAAACATTTAACTTTTGCATTTCAGTGCCATCCGGCACTTTTACAGTGCAGGGGGTGTGTTTCTCATCTATGGACACTGTAACACACACCCTACACTGATTCTGTAACTATGTTTAACTACTCTCTCTCAGTAGATCACCTTCATTAATATGCAAGGTGCACTGCTAAAGAGGAGCCGCAAACATGGCCACGGATTCTTCCGTGTAGGCCTTCCACTATTCTTACACTGATTTTGTTAAATCCCCAACTTAGTTAAAGCACTAGGGACACGCTTTTATTTTTCTTACAAGAAAGCATTCTTTAAAGTCCCTTTTTGAGTCCAGCCTGTCATCTAGTTCTTTATCCAGATTTGGTTCCTCAGGTATGTACGCATGGAAGATATGTTCGTTACCAACACATTGCCCAAGAAGAGAAATATCTGTTGAAACCACTTAATTTTACATTTCAATTTGGGGACAGATTTGATTGTAATTCCTCCAACATTGTTTATTTAGGGGTGAGCTCTTTTTGCAATACAAAACTGAGCAATGGGATTAAAGAGCATTATAAGGTGATTAGAAAAGGTTACTGTTAAAAATGCTCTTGCCAAACACTATAAATTGAACACACAGTGCTCTGTTTTTAAATTTATTGTTGTTGTAAAAGTTTCCAGTATTTGTG
Source organism: Protopterus annectens (assembly GCF_019279795.1). NCBI lineage: Eukaryota > Metazoa > Chordata > Ceratodontiformes > Protopteridae > Protopterus > Protopterus annectens. The sequence continues at coordinate 894,091,956 of NC_056745.1, forward strand.
GTGACTGCAACCCTTTACAAGAAGTCAAAGAACTCAAATGGCAAGTGAGACTTACTGTAGGGGTGGGCACACCCCCAGGTTTGAGTGGACATTTAAATGTTAAAAGCATTCTTAGATAGGACAGATAACATATGATGTCACTAATATGTTAATTAACAGTGTTTAATTTTGAAGCCAGTAGTTTATTTAGCCATAATTCTGATGAAGTTCATTGTTAAACATTATATGAATGAAAACACTCAATTTCTTGTATGTACTTATGATCCTTTATTAAAATTAGATTATTATTTATTCGGAATGTTTCTTCCATTCTATCTTAAGTTTTTTGACATACATATGTATATATAGGCATATAAATATATATCTATATATCAATGGGGGGAATTTAATAATGTCTACAAGGTCTTTTTTACAATATAGGCATTGTGGCAAACTGCTTATATGAATGTAAGCAGGTTTACAATCCAGTAAGCAGTGCTGAGCGGCGTGCACGAGAAAACACGGGAAGTTTCGAGACATGTAAATCACCTCATAAAGGGGTGAATCTCATGCAAATGAGGCAAGGAGGGTGATCCAATAAGCAGACAGGCAGCCTGACAGACCCCGTGTCAGCATCCATAATGTACATGGAAAAATTCCATGTACAGGATATCAGACAACAGGGGCTGTAAAATTGCAGGTAGATGAACAGAAATGGCATATCACATACAGATATGACAAAACTATCCAATGTATGTCCAAAAATGTAAGGGAAATCATTTAAAATAATTGTATTTTTTTAATGATCTTGGTATGTTTGCACAGAGCACCACAGTGTGCAAACATGCTTTTATGAAAAAAAAAAAACAAATAAATAAAAAAAAGAGTGGAAACCCACAATTAATAGTATGTGACATAAATGTATTATAGGACCCTGCATGGAGTTAATGCAATAGTGGAATGGCGCTGTTGCTAATGAGGTAGGACCTGGGACCATGTAGTTTGCAGGTTGTGTGCACAGATCCCTATGCAAATGAGGTGGGGTTATTGAATAGCACAAAAGGGTATCCGTGTCTGCATATCCAACGCTGTGGCAGGCACAGAACCATGTTGGTGTTTACAGAAGAGGTAGATGACATCAAGAGGGAGTGTGTCTGAGGACTTGTAAGCTCATTGTAGCTCAGCTGTGCCTGTTTGCATGGTGAATTACCACTGTGGCTCCAGCATGTGGGGATGTGTATACTAACAGCTGCTAATCTTTTATTTACTTTCTGGGTGAGTGTTTTTACTCGTAGCACATGCCCCAGCACAACAGCGTGCTGAGCATGACCTTTCAGGAATATGTGTGTACAGAGTGACACACTAAAGCACATTTTTTACCTTCTTTTCAGTTGCTTCACTGCATGCTTGCATGGCGATGCCACTGTGCTGAGTGCATGTAAAAAGCCAGGGGATATGTATTAATTACTGATGAAACCTGTTTTGCTTGAGTCTAAGGGCCATTAGAATTTTCTTAATGATGTACTGCTTGGCAGGCCGGAATGTATAGTAGGCTAGCCAATCACCAGAGTCAGCACCTATAGTTTACAACAGCACTATAAAGTATGCATAAACCCTACATTCTGATTTTTCACCCATACTCTCTGCACCAGTAGGAGTGCACAGACTTGGAAATGTTATGTGAAAAATGCTTGCCTGCCAGGTCTGTTACTTCTGTATGTGCTTTAGATGCTGGAAGTCAATGCTGTTGTTGGTGCTACTGACGTAGAAACTTGGAAGCAGCAGAAGGAGAGAAAGAGTGTTCAGGCCCAGAATGTAACCTTCCAGGAGCTTCCACTTTGGAGCTGGAGATTGTAAGTAGCTGGGGTGGACAGGAACATACTACAATAACTCATTGAGCTCTGCCACCTTCAACTCAGACTCAGAGCCAACAGAAGGGAACCCATCCCAGTGGAAACAAAGGTATGTGTATCCCTTAGGATAATAGCCACAGGTACCTTCCAAAGACTAACTAGGGACATGGAGGTCTCACAAGCATCAGCATCGAGGGTACTTCACCAGTTCCTGGATGCCATGCTACCCCTGAGGTGAGGGCCAGCAATATGCAACACTTCTACCATGTAGCACACTACCCTGAGGTACTGGGTGTCATAGAGTGCACTCATGCACACCTCAAGGCATCACACGGTGAGCAGGGTAGAATCTACATCAACCACAATGGGTACCACTCCATCAACTGCCAGGGCATTGTCATGAATGTGTGTGCTGGCAGCCCCGGTAGTTACCATGACTCCCTTATCTGGCATGCATTACAGCTGTAACTGATGTTTAGTAGGGGGACATCCCACATGGCCTATTCTGGGGGTTGCTGGCTATGCCTTGTAACCATGGGTGACTACACCCATCAGAAATGCATACACTCCCACCAAAGAATGCCATAATGAGGCACATGTACAAACTAGGAACATCTCAGAGCATGTGTTTGGGCTACTGAGGTCATGGTTCCAGTGCCTCAATATATCTGGTGGAGCCTTGAAGTACTCTCCAGCCACATGTGCACATATGTCTACAATATGTGCCATGGGACACAATATGATCCGGCGGAAACAGCTGCAGCAAGATCAGCAAAAGGAAGGGATCCACAGTCCCCCACCAATGCCAAGGTCTCCTCAGCCACACTCACAACAGGACTCAGAGGAGGAGTCCTCGATGATGTCCCTGTAGACAGACGTAGGCTTGCCCAGTACACCCTGGCATTGGCTAAGAGGCAAGACATAACACATTCACTGAAAACCTAGTGCCCTAGGGACTGACCCCTTACTCCTACTCATATACTTATAATAGCTGACGCCAGCTAACCCACACAACCTGTACCTATCCATGTATTTGGTTGTGTACTCCTTGCATCACACAGAGACAGTTATGAACTACAGGTATCCCAACTGCTGCATTCACAAGTTACACCTCTTAGCTACACACCGATTGTAAGTATTACTATAATATAGCATATATATAGATTTGCTGCTGTTATGCAAGGAAATATAGTTGGCTATTGGACAGATGTAACATCCACATGGGACAACAGATACCCATGCCAATAGTATGTGTTCCTTAATAGTCACTAGGTCTCATGGTTGGAATATTCACTAGATCAGTCAAGGGAGATGTTAAACAGTGGGCGCACATGATATCTGGACTACTGTATATCTCAGCAGATCATGTGCCATTGTTCCCCCACCCCCACCACATCAGTGTACCCATACAACTGCTTTAACAGAAATCACCTATGATATATCAGTGGACCAGGCAATTTCAGGGCTGTAACATAGATATTGCTCACACCATTGTATGTCTTTCCTCATGTAGGATAACAATGTACATATTTATGCTGTTGATTGTGTAATGAATGACTCGTGTCTGTCTGGTGACCTGAGTGGATCAGTGGAAGTGATGGTGTTGATGGATTTAATCTGGAATTACTCACATCTTTTGCATGTGAGGTAGCACTATGATGATGTTTTCACAGACTGTCATACCTCCTACTGCAAGAAACTGGACAAAGCCAGTAAGACTGGGGGGACAAAAGCCCAAACATAGGGTCAGATTTCAAATATGGTCCCCATAAACCTAGAAAGTCACTTGAAGTAAAGGTATTGCATTATTACATATGTCCTGAAGGGTATAATGCCTGAAGCACAAATGTTGTCTGTAAGCAGTATAATGTAGTGATGTCAATATTCAATACTTCACCAAAAGACCACAAATGTATGAAGAACAGACCAAATATATGAGGCACAACTCTGGACAATCTGTGGAAATCAGGGCAGTTGAGAAGTATGGAGACTGTCAGTCTGTTGGTAGTGTAACATTGCTAACTGCAGTCACAGATTAAGTACAGCACACAACTGGGGAATGCTGTGGGGAGTTTGAGTGAAGTGCATTACTGCAGAAACAGGGGCAGATATTAATGTCTTTAATATACAAAATCCTAGACTGGAGTACAGGTAGGTGTGGAGTGTAGTTACTTTATTAGAACTGACAGTCCCACTGGGCATGCCAATACAAGTAGTTAAAATGAGCGCAGTCCTGTTGCCCCTTCATCAAAATGACCTGTTATGTATAAATGTCTATATTGATAATATATGTACACATATCCATCTGTCACTATCTCTGTCTAACATACATAGTATAGCTATCGCTATGTAGTGACAAATAGATATGTACTGATATATATAGCTATTTATATTAAATGATAAAAGCGCTTTTGAAAACTTTAAAATATCTACATAACTCATTTATATATATATATATATATATATATATATATATATATATATATATATATATATATATATATATATTTAAAAATATCTTTAAACAACACTTGCATATCTGATTCATTACGTTTGATGATGGCTTGGACAATTCCCAAACCACATTCATCAAAAAGTCTAATGAGCTCGCAATGAAATTCACTGCCACGCTCAACATGGTGTGGGTATTTGTATACCCGTAGTCCTTTAGGGACTATGCGTTTGTTAAAACATTCATTTAAGTACAAATTGTCCAGCTCCAAAGTTTTATATTTGTGTAACGTTTGCTGAAGCAAATGCATATTGTCAGCAAAAGAACTGTTGTTTAAATTAATCACATTGTCCTCTCGGAATGAAAAAACAGGCTTATAAGCCACCCAGTCCTGAAATGAAGAAGGTGGCAATGGTTCCTCAGGTACATCGTGGTGAATTTCAGCAGTTGTAATTTCCTCATTTTGTTTGCGAAGAACAGCTGGAGTGCGGGCAAAGCTGCAAGAAACACCTTGATCTATAATATCGCACACATCTCGAGGGGATTTAGAACCACAAGACATAGATGCGCCAACAGTTTTTGTTGTAAACGCCTTGAGCAGTTCACGCTGTTCGGAAATAACAGCCTGTAACCCTGTGTGCACAGATCCCTATGCAAATGAGGTGGGGTTACTGAATAGCACAAAAGGGTATCCGTGTCTGCATATCCCTTCTGTGTAGGCACAGAACCATGTTGGTGTTTACAGAAGAGGTAGATGACATCAAGAGGGAGTGTGTCTGAGGACTTGTGAGCTCATTGTAGCTCAGCTGTGCCTGTTTGCATGGTGCACCACTGTGCTCAGCATGGGGATGTGTATACTGGCTGCTAATCTTTATTTACTTTCAGGGTGAGTGTTTCCTCATGCTTGTGCAGCACAACAACATGCTGAGCATGACCTTTCAGGAGTATGTGTACAGTGACTGCTAAGCTTTGTTTACCATCATTGTGGTTGTTTCTGCATGCTTGCGCAGCGTGCCACTGTGCTGAGTGCATGTAAAAGCCAAGGATATATTAATTACTGATGAAACCTGTTTTGCTTAGTCTAGGGCCATTAAATTTTCTTAATGATGTACTTGGCAGGCAGAATGTATCATAGGTAGCCAATCACAGAGTCAGCACCTATAGTACAGCACTATAAAGTATGCATAAACCCTACATTCTGATTTTTCACCCATACTCTGCACCAGTAGAGTACAGACTTGGAAATGTTATGTGAAAAAATGCTGCTGCAGGTCTGTTACTTCTGTATGTGCTAGATGCTGAAGTCAATGCTGTTGTTGGTGCTACTGACAATAGGCCTAGACAGAGAAGGAGAAGAGTGTTCAGGCCCAGGGTAACCTTCCAGGAGCTAC